>NW_028318083.1:9375714-9534285 GCF_062004578.1 Staurois parvus | reverse complement strand
ATGTGCAGAATTGGCAGAGGCGTTTGGGAAGCGGTAAAAACGCTTCCCAAACGCCTCTCTGCCGCCTGCACACAAGGCTAGTGTGAACGTAGCCTAAAAGATATATGCTCTGAACCAGAAAGAGGGTAGAGAAAAGGAAAAGAAAGGAAGAAAAAAAATATTTTTTCTTCCTAAGAATAGTGGCGGTGTTTTGGGGAGTTTTAGCATGATCCCGAAGTTGGGATCCTAAGATGGGAGGTAGGGATCCAAATAGGTGTCCATGTCCTGAGTCTCATCCTGGAAGAGGAATTGACGGTGGGGTTAAACCACAACCAATTTCAGGACTGGAAACAGGCCAAGGGGTATTGAAAAGATGGAAGGGAGAAGGAGGGGGGGTTGGGGGGAGTTGAGTTGGAGGGAGGGGAGGAGTGGGAGGTAAAAATAGATATAGGGATATCTTCTTGTTTCAGACCGTTTAAACTTGCTCCTCTCTTAGTGGGAATATAGATGGTGCTTTGAAAGAGTTATAGGTATGAATATGTGTAACTTTATAACATGTAATGTGAAAGGACTGAATACTCCAACTAAAAAGTATAAGATTCTCAGGGAGATACACCAACACTCTGTTGAGGTTGTGTTTTTACAAGAGACACACATATTCCACGATATGAATATTAAGCTATACTCCAAATACTATCCAACATGGTATTATGCCGACTCATCAATAAAAAGGGCAAAAGGAGTAGCAATTGGGTTTGCAAAAAATTTAAGATTTAATGTGGAAGAAAGACAGGTAGACCCAGAGAGTAGGTTTTTATTCCTGAGAGGGAAACTTCAGGGGATGGAATGTACATTGGCAAATATCTACTGCCCTAATGAAAGCTCAACTACATACCTGGAGGGTTTACTAAGAATGCTTATAAATTTCAAGAGGGGGATGCTGATTGTGGCGGAGGATTTTAATCTTTGCATGAATCCATGGATAAATGCATCATCACGGGCGCAAAGAGAGGGAGGTAGAAACCTAAAGTCTGTCAAAAAGATGTTACATCAGTGTCAATTAATGGATGCCTGGAGAGTTATACACCCTAGAGAAAGGGATTATACCTTCTTCTCTTCTGCACATGGAGTTTACTCATGATTGGACTATCTAATAATTGAACATAGACTTTTGAAGTCATTGGTGAAATCCAATATAGAAGTAATGTCATTATTGGATCATGCACCCGTCACAATGAGATTAAGGTGGGGAGCGGAGCGGAATAAGACAACCATGTGGAGATTGAACTAAATGCTCTTTCAAGATCCAACGACCGAAATAAGGAAGGAAATTGAACAATATATTTTGCTTAATGAAAGTGAAGAGGTATCTGTTGCTACAGTATGGGAAGCACATAAGACATATATTAGAGGAATCCTGATTTCGATAGGTTCTGGAAAAAAAAGAACGGGGGAAGAAAATAAAGTTATTAATGGAGGAATTATATGATCTGGAATAATCACATTAAAAGAAGATAAAAATAGAAATACAACAGAAGATAATGTAAAAAAGAGAAGAACTAAAGGATTTAATAGAACAAGAGTAAAAGAAAATCTTTAATAGGGTGGCAAGGGAAAGATATCAATGTGGGAATAGACCAGGAAAATATTTAAAATCAGGAAACGTTATAGAAAAAAATTAAGGATGATACAGGGGAACTGGTACATTCAACCACTGATATCGCTGAAGTACTTCAAAAATATTATAGTAAATTATATGGAAAAAACCTAGGAACCAGAAAGAAACAGAGGGAGAAAAAAAGGAAAGAAGGCAGACATATTTAAAGGAGGCAGGATTGCCAAGATTAGAAGAAATAAACGTAGCATTAAAAAGTACAGCTGCAGGAAGGAGTCCCGAACCAGATGTATATACTTTAGGATACTATAAGAAGTTTAAAGAAAAACTCATCCCTAAAATATGTATGTACATGAATGCGTTAGGAGAAGAGATGGAAATGAGGGAGAGTCGTTGCAGGCACATATTACAGTTATACCTAAGAAAGGGAAAGATGGGTCCCAATATGCTGATTACAGACCCATATCATTATTGAATATAGACACAAAACTATATGCAAAGGTTTTAGCATTGAAGATGAAAGAGTTTATGCTGGATTGGATAAATTTAGATCAAGTGGGATTCATTCCCAGAAGAGAAGGAAGGGACAATGGATTAAGATGATTGATCCTCCTGCAAAAGAGTAAGAGAGAGAAATTCCCTGTGGTAATTCTGTCAATTGATTCTGAAAAACCCTTCGACAGGGTAGACTGGGGATTTATGATAGATACATTGGAGGAACTAGGGATCGGACCCAAAATGCTACATAAGAAAGCGATACAGTAATCCATCAGCTGCAGTAAAGGTTAACTGTTCATTGAACAAGGCAGGGATGTCCACTGTCTCCCCTGTTGTTTGTTATATCTCTGGAGCCATTATCAATTGGAACTTTTTGTTGCAGCGTTCCCAAAATCATTAAGGATGGAGGAAGACATGTATCCATTTGAGCAAATGTTAAGTTCAAATTTAACATGAAAACATGTTACTTCGAGTATTTATAACATTTTTACGACAATATCTGGTTCGGAGCCTACATCGTTTTTGGAAAAGTGGGAAAAAGAGCTTGGAACAAAAATGAATGAACAACAAAAAAAGAAAATGTTTAAGTTAGTACACGGGGCGATATATATGACTATTGTAGAAATTAATTATAAATTTATGGTTTGATGGTATATCACACTGAGTGTAGCTCATAAACAAAGACCAGAGATTTCACCTTTACATTGGAGGGGATGTAGGAGAAAGGGAACAATGGCACATATGTGGTGGGAGTGCCCTAAAATTCAGGAGTTTTGGCGAATAATAATCCAGTATATACAAGATATACTGGATTTTTATTCAGTTTACTTAAAGACCATTGCGTTTGTTTGTTTGTTTGTTTCGTAAATCAGAGATTAAAGTGAAGGATCATAAGAATATGTTGATATTTCACTCAATAAATGCAGCAAAAGGACAGATCTCCAAATTTTGGCAGGTACAAGAGACTCCAAAAATAAAAGATTGGATTTTTAGAGTGGAGTATATATACAGGATGGAAGAACTTTGCCATATCGAAGAAGATAAAACGGAAACATTTAAAAAACATGGGAAAAGATAGTGTGAATTTAAAATATCAAAACGATACCTTGATCTGATTGGAGTATAAAGAACAGGGAAAGATAAAAGACAGAAAGTTTTGTAGGAGTGAAAGAATGAGAAAAATAGAGAGGAGTGTGGCAAAGATAGATAAATATGAAAGAAACAAGAAGTGGACGAAAAGAGGGAAGGATGGGGAGGGTATAAACAGGGGGGAGTGGGATGGGAGTGGGGGAAGGGTATTGGACAAATTTTGTGAGAAAATGCTTGCTATGTAATGTTTTGGGATTAAGCGGTTTTGTACTTTTAAAAAATTATTAAAGTTAAAATAAATAAATAAACAACAATGTAAGGTACTCAGCCACTATTATTTTTCCCAGAATGCCATACACCAATCACCATTACTTTACAGGGGGATTAAGGTGCTGGTAGTGACGAGGAGGGTTTTTGGGGGTGATAGTGAGTAGCAGGAGAGTTGGGAAGCCGGCAGGGAGGAGGGTTTGAATGCTGGACGTGATGAGGAGAGGGGGGGGTGCTGGTAGTGAGGAGAAGGGTTGAAGTGCTTAATTGAGGAGCCAAAGATTTAGGATGATGGCGATGAGGTGGAGGAGGGTTGAGGGGCTGGTGGTGAGTTACAGGAGTTAATTTGTGGTGGCTTCAAGGTGGATGTTTAACCCTTCCCCAATACAAGGGGATAACTGGGGGGGGATCTACTGCAACCATCTCAGAGAGAGCCCAAAATGTGTCACTCTGATGTACCACAATGTATTTGCTGCTTTTCCTGGTGGTGGTCAAATCCTCCACATTGTAGGCATAGCTGTAGGAGGAACACCTAACAGCATAGGCTGTTTGTCCTTTTATAACATAGAAGGAGGGGCAGATAGCAGCAAATGGAGGAAGTAAAGCTTACAGCCAGTGGAAGTGCAGGCAGTAGCAAAAAAGTGTACAATTCTATGCAGCTTGCTCTACCCCAAATCAAGGAATTTAGCTTAATTTAATTTACTATGGATGTTTTAATGTGCACTTGTTGCTGACACAGGCAAATATGCCCTTTACATGCAGCCCATCAACGCATTCTTATGGGGTAAAGTTGTGTGCACCAAAGTATCATATTTTATATATCTGCCATTAAATATATTTAACATTAGTAAAACCAAAAAGTAAGCAATGCACACCCATATCACAACATCAGTGCATAAAGGGTTAATTAAATAAATGAGGGTGCTGAAACCATAGATCAGGTTTCCTCAAGAAAGACCCAGGAATAATATACTCTAAATAAATATTAGGCAGTTTTCCAAACAGCTAGCTTCAAGTTTCATATATTTATGAAGGAATGCATTATATAAAAATACAGTAATAAATGGTAGTACATGCTCAAGATCTTCCCACAGTTCTTACATCTAGACAAAGGCAAACTCTCAGCTACAAGCATCATATACAGTACATTTTCATTAGAACAGGGAGGACATCCAGGCTAAAAGTACAGTAATTACTAATCATCAATACACATGGATAAATACCGGCATGCAAACACTCAGGATCAGGTATAGGTGGGAATTACCAATCATCAATATACATGCAGATCAGGTGAAGGTGGGAATGACAACATTTCAGAGTAATGCAGGCCATAGATGGGTCGAAAATCGGCCGATTTTTCGGCCGAAAATAAAATCGGCCGATTTTCGGATCGTTAGTGGGCGATTTGGTCGGCCGTTTTTCGGTATTTTGGCCGTTTTTTTTTTCGGTAAAGTTGGAAAAAAATCGGCCGATTTTGCCGATCGGCCGATTTTCGCAGCAATTAGTGGGCAAATCGGCCGATTTTTTACCGATAAAAAATCTGCGCATGAGCAGTGACCTGCAAGAGGAAGACAAAAAGAAGAAAAAGAAGAAGAGGAAGAGGAAGAAGAAGAGGATGAAGAAGAAGAAGAGGAAGAAGAAGAGGATGAAGAAGAAGAGGATGAGGATGAAGAAGAAGAAGAAGAGGATGAGGATGATGAAGAAGAAGAAGAGGATGAGGATGAAGAAGAAGAGGATGAAGAAGAAGAGGATGAGGATGATGCTGATGAAGAAGAAGAAGAATAGGAGGATGAGGATGATGATGATGATGATGATGATGATGATGATGAAGAAGAGGATGAGGATGATGATGAAGAAGAAGAGGATGAGGATGAAGAAGAAGAAGAAGAAGAAGAAGAGGATGAGGATGAAGAAGAAGAAGAAGAAGAGGATGAAGATGAAGAAGAGGTTGAAGAAGAAGAAGATGAGGATGATGAAGAAGAAGAAGAAGAAGAGGATGAGGATGAGGAAGAAGAGGAGGAGGAGGAGGAGGATGAAGAAGAAGAAGAAGAAGAAGGAGAAGAAGAGGAGGAGGAGGAGGAGGATGAAGAAGAAGAGGATGAGGATGATGAAGAAGAAGAGGAGGAGGATGAAGAAGAAGAAGAAGATGAGGATGATGAAGAAGAAGAAGAAGAAGAAGAAGAAGAGGATGAGGATGAGGAAGAAGAGGAGGAGGAGGAGGAGGATGAAGAAGAAGAAGAGGAGGAGGATGATGATGAAGAAGAAGAGGATGAGGATGATGAAGAAGAAGAGGATGAGGATGAAGAAGAAGAAGACGAGGATGAGGAAGAAGAAGAAGAGGATGAGGATGATGAAGAAGAAGAGGATGAGGATGAAGAAGAAGAAGAAGAGGATGAGGATGAAGAAGAAGAAGAAGAAGTAGGATGAAAATAAGAAGAATTCGAGTCCAGCAAAAAGTATCTCTGCAGAAAGCTCTGCTATTTCTGACAGTTCTCTGACAGTTCTTTGACATTTACAGCGGTTGAAACATTGTATCTATTTGTTTCCGAATAAAAACATCTGTATCCTAAATGGAAACAAATAGATACAATGTTTCAACCGCTGTAAATGTGAAGGAACTGTCAGAAATAGCGGAGCTCTCTGCAGGGACACTTTTTGCCAGCTGTAGAAGGGATGAAAATCGGCCGATTTTTTTTACCATTGATGGTAACGTCGGCCGCTTGAACGACCGAATTTTCGTTTTTTAAAAGAAAAATCTGCCGTTTTTTCTCCCCATCTATGGCCTGCATTAAAATCCCTTTTTTAAATGTAATCCACCTGTGTGCATGTGGCACCAAACCATTTAAATATACATAAAAGGCTCCAAAACTCACTAGACCCATCTCTTCCTCCTGGCCAGCATGTCATATCCAGTTCAAGAAGTTACACCTTAATTACATCACTTCCAGTTCACAACTTCTCAGATACAGCCTGCCAACCTCTTAAGAAATTAGCCAACCAGGGGATGGGAAGGCTGTCCCACATCATGAGGAGCAGACTGCTCTTCCTGTCTTAAAGGGACACACTCCATCAATTAGACATTCATATGTAAAAAAAACAGCATGGGAAAGCTGATCTTGAATACTAGCTGAAAGTAACCTAATCTACCAATGATTAGGCTATCATTAGTTCCCTGTAGTCAGGAGCAGCAAACACTACCCCCCTCTTTCTCTTCTCATCTCCCCCCCCCCCCCCCTGTTTTTTAAAGCTTCCCTCAAGCAGTTTTTTATGCTTGGAATTTGGAATTGTTAAACTAATACTATATACAGGAATAGGCCATTGCATGTGTTCCTGTTAATTTTAGGACCCCTTTCTATGGTCTACATTGTCTTTCTTACTGAATGTTTTAGTATTCTACTGTTTTTTGAAATTTGGTTATTCCAGTATTGCCCTAGAAGCTAATGCCATTTTATTATTATTTATTTATTACAGGTACTTATATAGTGCAATCAATTTACACAGCACCTTACATATATATATATATATATATATATTGTACATTCACATCAGTCCCTAACCCTCAAGCAGTGTACAATCTAAGGTCCCTTACTAACATTCATATACACACACACCAATTTTAGACAGGAGCCAATTAACCAACATGTCTTTGGAGTGTGGGAGGAACACAAGCACAGGGAGAACATGCAAACTCTAGGCAGGTGGTGCAGTAGTTGGGATTTGAACCAAAGACCTATGTACTACCAGGCAGAAGTGCTAACCATTTAGCCATTGTGCTGCTGAAGCATTCTCTTTTCTATGTGATTGTCTGTATTGAGTCTACATCTGTGACTTGCCTAACGTCTGCTAAAATAAAATAGGAGAAGCCTTATGGTGCTGTAGAATGAAACTTGGATTTATTCATAAAAGTATTGCACTTACATTAGGTAGGAAAAATCAAGCAGTATATAAAAAAAGCATCCTGCCGTGGTGACAGCCAGCACGCTGGTATGTGATGACGTCATACTCACACTTACTGTATACTGTATTACAGCACCTCTCAGGCGGCTTGTGAGCATCTAGAGTTCTGATAAAGCACTAGAACTGCATTGCAATAAAAACTTCTTCAGAGAACCACATTTACAGTACATGAACACAGAGAACAATGGACAGGCTTCTGGAGCATTACAATATTAAAGCGGGGTTCCACTCACACTGTAAAAAAATAAAAGTCAGCAGCTACAAAAACTGTAGCTGCTGACTTTTAAAAAACAGCCACTCACCTGTCCCATGATCCCGCAGTGCCCCCGCCGCAGCCCATTTTACTGACCATCCTGTATTCCAAGCAAAGGCATCTTCAGTGTGGGCACCCAGCTGTGACAGCTTGTGTCTTCACAGCCGGGTGCCCACTGCGCATGCGTGAACAGCGCTGCGCTTCCTGAATGGCCCCGTTGTCTTCTGGGACCTGTCACGTGTCCTACAAGACTACGGGGAGGGAGGGTAGGAAGACAACTTCCACTTCCGATCACCTAGGTCAGGGGTGTCCAAACTATGGAGCTGTTGAAGCTGTTGAAGTACTACAAGTCCCATCATGCCTCTGGGTGTCTTGCCTGTAAATGTCAAAGTCTTGCAAGGCCTCATGGGACTTGCAGTTCCTCAACACCTGGAGGGCCACAGTTTGGACACCCCTGGCCTAGGTGATCATAGTGGAAGTGGGAACCCACTCCCCCCCCCACTCCCCAAAGGTGCCAATCCTTAATGGGAAGCAGGGGACCAATCTTTAAAGCAGAACTTCCCCTGTTGGGTGGAACTCCTGTTTAAAGAGACTGCAAGACCATTTCACAAGACCATTTATTCCAATGGCAATTTTTCCATAGCATTTAACGTATTTTGTGTGTGTTGTTTGTTTGTGATATTATTTCATTGTGTAGTTATCCAAAATGTCTGAGACTGTTGCTGGGCGCCACCATCTTGGACGTTCACATTGCCTGCATGCTAAATTACCAATTTTAGGTCCCTTTCACATGAAGGGTTCATTCAAGTTCACCCCTATGGACCAATAGATGTAGACAAACATGTGTCCATTTACACCTGCCTACCTTCAGGTCTGATCTAAAAAAAAAAAACAGAAGAGGATCCATCCTCCTCTATCTAGGCTGATCAGAGGGCAGTCGGGTGTAAATGGACAGCGAAGTCCGTCTACTCTCGGCTGCCTATAAAGCAGAGCAGGCTCTATCCGTGGCCATTCGGCAGAAGCTTAGAGGACATCCACTCGCTCTGCTCTGATCGTCAGGGAATCAGCGGACAGATCCTTTGCTGATCTCAGCATAATCTGCCCTGTGTGAAAGGGGACCTTTGTGTACAGGCAGATCTCAGTTTTTCCCTGCAGTGAGCTGTAATAAGGGAGCAGTGTGATGCACATTACACTTTTTACTATTTTTAACTTTATTTGAAGTACACAAAATGACACTTCATTTATATTTCCACACAGCAGGACAGTTTGTTGCGCTGCAGGGCGGTGACATATAATGATATTCGATACACTGTGCAAAAATGCAGCATGACTGCATTTTGTTTACACTGCACGTCACTTCAGCATTGTGGTTTGAATGTGGTACATAGAGAACAATTTACTTCTATGTGCCTTTGTGTTAATGAGCCCTTAGAGCTGTCACTCAAGCATTCCCCATTAAGGCTAGGTTGACATATGTGCAGGTCAAGAACACATGCACAATCATGTGTGTTCCCAACCCCTCTTTAACAGACGCATGGGGGTTCCCTTTATTCTTAATGGCACCCCCATGCATCAACAAAATGCTTGTATTGTACAAAACTGTAAAGTGCCACAGCACCACGTGCTTCCATGCAAAGCATTTTATAAAAATGTATCAGAGACTTCTTTCCCCACGTTTCTCACAGGTCCAAGTGTGCATGTGCACACACATGTACAAGTGTGAACCTAGACTAACTCCTCCCCCAAAAGCTACATTAAAGATTATGTAGGGTATGGGCAGCACAGTGGCTTAATGGTTAGCACTTCCGCTTGGTAGTACTAGCGTCGTTGGTTCAAATCCCTAACATGGCACCACCTGCCTGGAGTTTGCATGTTCTCCCTGTACTCCGGTTTCCTCCCACACTCCAAAGACATGCTGGTAGGTGAATGGGATCCTGTCTAAATTGGCCCTAGTATATGTATGAATGTAAGTTAGGGACCTTAGATTGTATGCCCCTTGAGGGTTAGGGACTGATGTGAATGTACAATATATAGGTAAAGAGCTGCATAAATTAACATAGCTATATAAGTGCCTGAAATAAATAAATGTAGGGGGGTTAAGGGAGGGTGGAGGTGCTGGGCAAGCACAGAGTAATATGCACTCCCAGAAAAGGAGAAATGCTGTGCAAGGAGAGATTGTGTCATGTGAAGGATTAGACTCTTCCTGGGGTAGTCACATTTTCTAGTAGGTTCAAAGGCACTTTGCGAATGAATTTTGAAGTTTGCAACAAGATTTCTTTAAATTTCAAATTTACAGATTATTAGTTCAGCTCACTAAGCTATAACAATCATTATTTGATGAGTACAGCAAATAACACATGGTTATAGCTTAGTAATTTGAGCCTCATGTGACCTAAAGCTAAATGGCAACTCAGCATGGCAATTCATGATCATTTTACGCTGCAGGGCCTGGAAATATTGACAGAGAAGTGTGGTAACAGGATTTACTACTTTACATGGCCAGGGCTTCAGGCAATGCTGCTCTATAATGGTCCATTCCCATTAGATAAATTGCCTAGAGAAAAGCACTGTGGAGAAACTCATAATACAATAAAAGCATATTAATAGAAATCAGAGGTGGACGTAATGCCTGCTCTGTTGTACACAGATCCCAGGGGACTTAAAATGGCACTAAAGCCAAAAAAAAAAAAAAAAAAAAAATATATATATATATATATATATATATACATATATATATATATATATAAACAAAGCAGTCTTTGTTTTTCTGAATATCCCCTGTAACTTATTTTTTCACCTGTCGATACTGCTGTTATTTTTCAATTTCATAGATAGAAAAGCCACCCTAAAACAGGAAAAGTGTCGCTGCTCATATCACCAGGTGAAAGAAAAAAGAAAGAAAAAAAAAAAAATCAGCCACGCAGCCATGACATATAAGGATTGGCAAGCTGCAATATATTAAAACCTACATTTAGCTAAAACTATAAAACTAAAAACGTAAAAAATTAGCATAAGGGACATAACTTACAATTAGTATAATGTATCCACTATTTTGATTCTTCTGCTTTCAGTAACCTCTCTAATTGTGCAGCGGGGGTGATACAACTAATGGGCATTTATTTTCAATGAGTCTCTAAGAGGTTTTCACAAACACATTTTACAATCATCAATTTCAAATGAATAGAGGTAGGATCGAAGATTCATAGTACAGTCAACAGTGTATAAAATGGGCCTAACAATGCTCATAACCAACTTAGCAAATACATGAGAATATTCTGTTTTGGGAACTGTAATATTGGCAGAGTAACAATCCTTGAAATGTCCAGTCCCAGGATTACAGAGTAGAAAATAGGGAGTCCTGAGGAGCAGGGCATGAGGAGCAGGGAAGCCAATGTGACTGGAAGAAAGTTGAGAGAGAAAGACGCACGATGAGAAGGAAAAGAGGGAGAGGGTAAAGAAAGCTAGCTGGTATTGGGCCAGGACCTCTCTGGTTCAAGAATGGAGAATTACTTGGTAGTGAAAGAGCGGTCAAAATTCACAGATAATTCATGTGTGATCTATTTAGGCAGCCAGTTGGAAATGATACGGTGGGTGTGGATGTCTCCAAAACAGATACGCTATATTGCCAAATGTATTGGGACACCCTCCAAATCATTGGATTCAGGTGTTCCAATCACCTCCATGGCCACAGGTGTATAAAATCAAGCACCTAGGCATGCAGACTGCTTCTACAAACATTTGTGAAAGAATGGGTCACTCTCAGGAGCTCAGTGAATTCAAGCGTGGTACCGTGATAGATTGCCACCTGTGCAATAAGTCCATCCATGAAATTTCCTTGCTACTAAATATTCCACGGTCAACTGTTAGTGATATTATAACAAAGTGGAAGCAACTGGGAACAACAGCAACTCAGCCACGAAGCTGTAGGCCACGTAAAATGACAGAGTGGGATCAGCGAATGCCAAGTCGCAAACTGTCTGCAGAGTCAATAACTAAATACTTTCAAACTTCATGTGGCCATCATATTAGCACAACAGTGCATAGAGAGCTTCATGGAATGTGTTTCTATGACCAAGCAGCTGCATCCGAGCCTTACATCACCAAGTGCAATGCAAAGCATCGGATGCAGTGGTTTAAAGCACGCTGCCACTGCACTCTAGAGCAGTGGAGACGTGTTTCTGGAGTGACGAATCACTCTTCTCTGTATGTTAATCCGATGGATGTGTCTGGGTTTAGCGGTTGCCAGAAGAACAGTACTTGCCTGACTGCATTGTGCCAAGTGTAAAGTTTGGTGGAGGGGGAATTATGGTGTGAGATTGTTTTTCAGGGGTCGAGCTTGGCCCCTTAGTTCCAGTGAAGGGAACTCTTAAAGCATCAGCATACCAAGACATTTTGGACAATTTCATGCTCCCAACTTTGTGGGAACAGTTTGGGGATGGCCCCTTCCTGTTCCAACATGCAGCGCACCAGTTCACAAAGCAAGGTCCATAAAGACATGGATGAGCGAGTTTGCGGTGGAAGAACTTGACTGGCCTGCACAGAGTCCTGACCTCAACTTGACAGAACACCTTTTGGATGGAATATTTAGTAACAAGATGGACTTATTGTACAGGTGGTAACATCTCACGGTACCACACTTGAATTCAATGAGCTACTGAGAGCGACCCATTCTTTCACAAATGTTTGTAGAAGCAGCCTGCATGCTAGGTGCTTGATTTTATACACTTGTGGCCATGGAGGTGATTGGAACACCTGAATCCAATGATTTGGAGGGGTGTCCCAATACTTTTGGCAATATAGTGTATGTTTGAATGTGGTAAGTTGTAAAGAAGTAGCAGTGAGCTTAAAGTGGAGCTTTGTAAGTCCACATTTTACAAAACGCCCCCTATGCCGTTCCAGATCCCCTGAATAGTAGATCTGTCCTAGAGAAGGAGAGAGTGCACTGTGTATGCATGCAGTTTGAATTGGCTGGAGTGACCTGTTGGGAGGATGCACAATTGTAATGTCTAGCCCGGACCAAGGGGCAGGCAGTTTCTATGGAGTGGCCCCCATCATGGCTGCAAATATAATGGGAAGCAGGTTCAGCATTTAAAAATGAGCATTGATAATACTATTCAGGGGATCTGAAATTGAATAGGGGGCCTTTTGGAAAATATTGCTAAAGGTGAACTTACACTTTAATGCTCCTGTACATATACACACCCCATCCCCCCCTAACTGATATGCTGTGTTAAATTCAGAACACATATTTATATCTCCAGCCTGCCTTTCAGAAATCTGCTGTTCAGCGATCTGTGCCTATCTTGGTCCTGTTCAGTTAGTTGACTCCTCCAGGTCCAGGCAGTCTGGCCCTCGATGACCTAATAGCTCTGCCTCCTATCCATTCTGTGAATGAGCTTCCACAGCATCCTGGGATATATGAAGGGGGTTGTAGTATCCCCTAGATTGTAAGCTCGAAAGAGCAGGGCCCTCGAACCCCTCGTGTATTGTATTGTTACTGTCTTGTCTCATGTTCTGTCCCCCTTGCTACTGTACAGCGCTGAGCATACCCTTTGGCACTATATAAATACTGTATAATAATAATAATACTATGTTATATTAACTCCCAAATAATAACAACTCCCCAGTCATTTTTATATATGTAATAATAACTCTCTCTAGTTAAGAATAACTCCCCTAGTTTTGAAGAAACTAAATGACATAAAAGTTGAAAGTAAGAGCTTAAATTAATGGGCCTTATCTGTTAATATATACAGTTGCAAGAAAAAGTATGTGAACCCCTTGGGATTACGTGGAGTTTTGCATGAATTGGGCATAAAATGTGCTCTGAACGTCATCTAAGTCACAACAATAGAAGAACACAGTCTGCTGAACATAATACTACACAAACATTAGATGTTGCCATGGTTTAATTGCACATAACATGTAAACATTCACAGTGCAGGGAGGAAAAAGTATGTGAGGCCCTAGCTTAATGACTTCTCCCAGAGCTAATTGGAGCCAGGAGTGAGCCAACCTTGACTCCAATCAGTGTGATGATATTGGATGTGTTGCTGACAGCTGTCCTGCCCTTAAAAAACACACACCTGTTTTGGGTTTACTGGTTTCAAGAAGCACTGTCTGATGTGAACCATGCCTCGCAGAAAAGAGCTCTCAGGAGACCTACGATCAAGAATTGTTGACTTGCATGAAGCTGGAAAGGGTTACAAAAGTATCTCCTTGAGCCTTGATGTTCATGTGTCCACAGTAAGACAGACTGTCTACAAATGGAGAAAGTTTAGCACTGTTGCTACTCTCCCTAGGCGTGGTCGTCCTGTAAAAATGACTGCAGGAGCACAGCGCAGAATGCTGCATGAGGTAAAGAAGAATCCCAGAGTGTCAGCTAAAGACCTACAGAAATCTCTGGCACATGCTAACATTTTTGTTGACACATCTACAATAAGGAAAACATTAAACAAGAATGGAGTACATGGGAGGACACCGCAGAGGAAGCCATTGCTGTCCAAAAAGAATATTGCAGCACGTTTGAAGTTTGCAAAAGAGCACCTGGATGTTCCACAGCACTACTGGCAAAATATACTGTGGACAGATGAAACCAAGATTGAGTTGTTTGGGAAGAACACACAACACTATGTGTGGAGAAAAAAAGGCACAGCACACCAACATCAAAACCTCATCCCCACTGTGAAACATGGCGGAGGGAGCATCATGGTTTGGGTCTGCTTTGCTGCCTCAGGGCCTGGACGGATTGTTGTCATTGATGGGAAAATGAATTCCAGAGTTTATCAAGACATTTTGCAGGAAAACGTACGACCATCTGTCCGCCAACTGAAGCTCCGCAGAGGATGGGTGATACAACAGGACAATGACCCAAAGCATACAAGTAATTCAACAAAACAATGGCTGCAACAGCACAGAATACGCCTTCTGGAGTGGCCCAGTCAGAGTCCTGACCTCAACCCGATTGAAATGCTGTGGCATGACCTTAAGAGAGCGATTCACACCAGACATCCCAAGAATATTGCTACACTGAAACAGTTTTGTGAAGAGGAGTGGTCCAAAATGACTCCAGATCGTTGTGCAGGTCTGATCTGCAACTACAGGAAACGTTTGGTTGAGGTTATTGCTGCCAAAGGAGGGTCAACCAGTTATTAAGTCCAAAGGTTCACATACTTTTTCCTCCCTGTACTGTGAATGTTTACATGTTATGTGCAATTAAACCATGGCAACATCTAATGTTTGTGTAGTATTATGTTCAGCAGACTGTGTTCTTCTATTGTTGTGACTTAGATGACGCTCAGAGCACATTTTATGCCCAATTCATGCAAAACTCCACGTAATCCCAAGGGGTTCACATACTTTTTCTTGCAACTGTACGTAAGAGTGTTAACAAGTTTTAATTATTGAAAGCTGTCAATAATTAATTATCTGGAGGATCAATTCTTTAAAGCTCCAAATTCTTTAAAACAACAAATTCCAAGTTATAAATGCACTCATTTGTTTAATAATAAACATTTGATTCAAAAATTGAATTTATTTTAGATAACGTACGCCTTTTTCTGTTTGGGAGTCATTGTTCCATAGAGAGAGTTATTATTACATATATATAAATGACTGGGGAGTTATTATTATTTGGGAGATAATATAACATACTGCAGGGTTTCCCAGAGGGCTGCAGGAGGGAAACATGTCATTCTGGTCTAGCCGAAATGGTGGCAAGTGCAGGGCCACCAAAAAATAGTTAACAATTATCCTAGATTGTAAGCTCCAAGGAGCAGGGCCCTCAAATCCCTCTTGTATTGAACTGTATTGTTGCTGTATTGTCTCCCTTTATATTGTAAAGCGCTGAGCAAACTGTTGGCGCTATATAAATCCTGTATAATAATAATAATAACAATTCCCCCCAAAAAAAGCCTATTATTAATACAGAAAGATGGGAGGACAGATGCATGGACTGGCACTTTGATGTAAATGGGAAGCTTTCAGCTTTGAACTTGGAGCACTGGCACATCGCCTTCCCTGTCAGAATTCTTCATCGGATTGTGCCATGACTTTCTGACCTGCATTGAGCAGCACACATTGCAGGGGAGCGACCTGAGCTTGGACATCAAAAATGAAATTTAGTATTTGCTGCTCAGCGCCCTGGGTTTAGGGGGTTTTTAGCATTCAAATAATTAAAAAATCTTTTTTATCCCCTTCTGTTAATTTGAATTGTTTGGAGGAATTTCACATTTACTTTTTATTTTCAGCAATGTTGCTGACAAATGTTCCTCTGTTACAGCATTGTATTGAATAAATAGAAACAGTATGACATCTAGTGGTAGAAAAGAGGCTTTGCACCTTGCACAGTGCTGTGTCTGACCTTGGTGCCAACAATGGCAGTCTCAGCTAGAGAATCAAAGGAAAAAGGATACATTATTAACTCCAGATCTTGTCAACAGTGTATCCAAATTGTCAGAGAACTTTTTCAACACTATATAATCATATGAAGGTTTTTTTATTAATTCACTTCCCTCAACATCGCCTGTATTACAGGTTTTAGAGATGAAAAGAGAGGGGAGTCTGTGACTCCATTCTGTTCTGCAGAATCTTGCATTTGTGATGAGATTATCATGCTGACTCAGGGCAGGAACATTTAGGTAAATTATATTACAAGGTGATTGTTCAGTCCTATCTGATGTAAACTTCTGACATGAAAAGTGAATTCCAATAAATAGTCTCCATTAGATTTTTCTGAGAAATACTATTTTCATACAGCCAGTAGAACTACATGAATCTGGCTTTATATTCACTTACTGTATTACACTGAACAGAAAGTAGGGCCAGAGTACTGCCATGTATTTGGGCTCCACTGCATTGTATATATATCTAAAATGAGAAGATTGCCAATCAGAAAAAGTACAGTGAGGGCAAAAGTGATGACCTCATTAGTATGTTGATGGTCCTTTTTCGTCCAATACGTGGTTAGTTGGCTTCATTAACCAAATTTAGACACAAACTCAAGGAAGGACTTAAGATCCTTTCACACTTATGCATTTTTGATGAGTTTTAAGAAGAAGAAAAATGCATTAAAAATGTATCCCTTTAAATAATGGGTGTCAAACTGGCAGCCCTCCAGCTGTTGCCAAACTACAAGTCCCATGAGGCATTGCAAGATTGACAGTTACAAGCATGACTCCCAAAGGCAGATGCATGATGGGACTTGTAGTTTCGTAACAGCTGGAGGGCCGCCAGTTTGACACCCCTGCTTTAGATCCTATTTTATTTTTTTTTATTTCAGGTACTTATGTAGCATCTTCAATTTACGCAGCGCTTTTATATATACTGTATTTAACATTCACATCAGTCCCTAAACCTCAAGGGGTGTACAATCTAAGGTCCCTAACTTACATTAATACATACACATACTAGGGAAAATTTAGACAGGAACCAATTAACCTACCAGCATGTCTTTGGAGTGTGGGAGGAAACCAGAGTATCTAGAGGAAACCCACGCAGGCACAGGGAGAACATGTAAACTCTAGGCAGGTGGTGCCATGGCTGGGATTCAAACCAACGACCCTAGTACTGCCTGGCAGAAGTGCTAACCATTTAGCCACTGTGCTGCCCGTCCTATGGAACTATTCACACTGGTCAGCTGCATTTCAGTTGCGTTTTTGACTGCTTTTACACTGCTCTGTTGCAAAAATGCATAATGCATTTCCCTCATATTCCTTCTGTACTGAAATGTATTGTAATTGTACTGTCTCCCTTATATTGTAAAGCGCTGTGCAAACTGTTGGCGCTATATAAATCCTGTATAATAATAATAATAATAATAATACATCCCTTTAAATCCTATGGAACTCTTCACACTGGTCAGTTTTGTTTCAGTTGCATTTTTTAAAGGCCTGCTTGGTGCATTTTTGATGTATGTTAGACTACTTTCACTCTGCTCCAAAGGCATGCATGCATATGCATTTTTGCCACATTGTATTGCATTTTTGATGAATTTGTATTGTGTTTTTCCCTGATATATGGACTGGACAAAGCACTTCCTGCAGGTGTGTTGCTTTTTTAATGCATTTTTTTTATGCATTTTTGAATCGTTTTCCCATCTCTATTCTTTTCAAAGGAGAGGTGCATTTTTTTTACTAACCAAACATGCACCAAAAAAATTCAGCAAGCAGGATTTTTTGAAACACAACATACCAGTGTGAGGAGCTTCATAGGATTTAAAGGGATGAAGTTTTATTGCATTTTTCTTCTGCTTTTTTTTTTAACTGAACAAAAACTGATCAGTATGAAAGCAGCCTTAGGGCCCTTTTACACTGATCATTTGTGTAGTTAAAAAAAGCAGTAGATTATGGGTTTTTACCGTGTTTTTGCAACAGAGCAGTGTGAAAGCAGCCAAAAACTCAACTGAAATGCAACTGACCTGTGTGAATAGTTTCATAGGATGGGCAGCACAGTGGCTAAATGGTTAGCACTTCTGCCTGGCAGTACTAGGGTTGCTGGTTTGAATCCCAGCCACGGCACCACCTGCCTGGAGTTTACATGTTGTGCCTGTGTGGGTTTCATTTTTCACCGCTTTTGTAACTGAAATACTTGTCAAAAACTGAAAGGGCCCATATAGTAATTAGTTGTTTTATACTGTTAATCTTCAATTTTTTTCTAACATGCTGTTTCCATACTCTCTGACTGAGGAAGATAACATATGTAAATACCATTACTTGCCTCCAATTCTCCATTCAGTACACTGTTCTGTACACAAGATGTTGGTGTCAGATATATGGTTATGGCTTTTTTTTTAAACTTAGTTTATTGTAAACAAAAATTGCACATACAAAGTATACTTGTGGAGCCAATACAATGGCAAAATACTATGCAGCAAGTAATGTATACAAAGGGAATTGTCACAGCTCTGGAGTATCAAAGCCTGTAAATTCAACACATACCACAGCAACAAATAGGTACATCCATGTATAAGAACAATCAAAAATATCAAACAAGAAGAAAAAATGTACATTAAGCAAGTAACAAAACAAAAGAAACAAAAGGAAAAAAAAACAGAGTAAGCAATCAGACATAGGAATACTGCACACAAGTATGTTATTAGACTGAGTGGTTCCACCCAGGTGCCCAGCACCATAAAAAGTTACAAAAGGAAAAAGAAGAAGGGCACAATGTTAGTGGTTGTCCCAAAAATCACAATAACAATCTGACTTCCAGCCCAAACAGGGGTAGTAGCAGGAACAGCGAGGAGGGTTTGACTTAAATCAGAGGGTAACTAAGGTATGGGGTCAGAGACCAAATGTAAGATATATGGTTTTTACCTGGCCTTTAAGACTTCAAGTCTTAAATGCCAAGTAAGAACCATATATCTGACACCAACAGCTTGTCTCATTATAGGAATAGCCCTGGATAACGTAGTTCAAGTCCTATATAACAGCAGAATGAAACAACAGAATTTGTTAGAAACCTGCCTGAACCTGGTCTGTCTGCCTAGCTGCTTGGCCGTCATCTGTGACTGGCTCCCTTAACCACTTGCTGCCCACCCACAGTCAGGGGCGGACTGACCATTGGGAAACTCGGGCACTGCCCGAGGGCCCGGGTCAGTAGGGGGCCCCATGAGATTCCCCTGGGACCTTTTTCATAGGCTTTTTTGAGTTTGGGCAAGGACACAGGGGCCCCATGATCCCCTATTGCCCGGGGGCCCCATGAGTTGTCAGTCTGCCCCTGCCCACAGTACATCTACTGGGGCGGCACAGCCAGATAAGGTGACATACCCATACATCGCAGCCTTTCTCATGGGTTTCAGGTGCATGTGTGTGCGCGCACCCCCTGCTGACCCATGCAATGATTTTGACTGAAACCTGCAAACACTCAGAACAACAGAACAAAAATCTGATTGCTTTTTCTCCCTGTAAAGCAGAGAGGAAAATCAACCAGCTCTGTGAATAACAGCAGCACATATTATATACATTACACTTCTTAGACACATAGTTACCCCTTTCATTGCTCCTTGATGTTACCCCTTTCCCAGCCAGTACAGTATTAAATGTATTAGTATCACTAGTGATGTCAGTATCAGTTAGTGTCCCTCCCTGCCAGTGTCTGTTAGTGCCAGATTGCCATAAACACTATTAAAAACAAACCACTTAATATACACTTGCTGGGATTTTTTTTTTTTTACCAGAGACATGTAGCAGAATACATTTTGGTCTAAATTTATGAAAAAAAATTGATGTTATTGTATATGTTCTACAGAAAGTAGAAAATATCATTTTTTTTTTCTTAATTTTTTTCATTTATATATTACAAAACATAAACCCAATGGTGATCAAATACCACCAAAATAAAGCTCTATTTGTGTGAAAATAAATAATGAAAATTTCATGACTGAGCAATTGCCTATCAAAGCAAATGCTGAACAGAAACAAATGCCATGGTCTTGAAGGGGGTCAAGTGGTTAACCACCTCCCGTCCAGCCGTTGTATATAAACGGCCGGACGGTGGCACTGCAAGGTCGGGTGGCCGTCTATAAACGGCCTCCCCGCACCCTGCTTGTGCGCGCTCCCTGGAAGCACACAGTGAGACACAGTGAAACACCGATCGTCAGACGGGACCTCTGTACGAGGTCCCGATCATGTGATCGCTGATTGGCCAATCAGTGATCACATGCAAAGTAGTAAGCAAGATGTCACTTCTGACATCATTGCTTACTACGTGTTTAATCTGTGAATGATCACAGAGGTCACATGGTACAAGGCTATTCACAAAAGCCTTGTACCATGTGACAAGCTGTGACCAATCACAGCTCACTCAGTACTTCTCAATGAGTGCAAGAATGCAGACAGAGAGAAAGAGAAATGATTGCTTTTACATCCTATATGGGTGTAAAAGCAATCAGTGTAAAAAAAAAAAAAAAATCTTCATCACCCCCCACAAGTAGTACAGTGTCACCATGGTGACACTGTACTGCTAGGGTGACAGTATGTAAAAAATAAATAAATAAAAAAATAATAATATAAAAAAATAAAATAAAAATGTAAAAAATGTTTAAAAATTATAATTTTTGCTTATAAACTAATTTGGATTTTTTTTTTTTACTAAAAAGATAACGGAATAAATTTTGGCTAAGATTTATGATGAAATATTATTTATTTGCAAAATTTTATAAAAAAAACACTTTTTTTCAAAATTTTTGGACATTTCATTTACATAGCAAAAAAAATACAAATCCCAGTGGTGAATAAATACCACCAAAATAAAGCTTTATCTGTCTAAAAAAAATGGTAAAAAATTCATTTGGGTACAGTGTTGCATGACCGCGCAATTGTCATTCAAAGTGTGATAGCGCTAAAAGCTGAAAATTGCCCTGGTCAGGAAGGGGGTAAAAGTGTCCGGTCTGGAAGTGGTTAAAGTTGAATACCTGGCTGGTAACTAGTTATAGATCGTCTTAGATACATCCACCTTTTAATCTGCTGTTTCCTGTTATTCTTCCTTCTGTCTTCCCTAAATTCTGCTACCATGCTGCTTTAGCTGTCCTGTCTCCTGCAACCCTCCCTGGAATTTGCTATACTCCAGACCCCCTTACTGTGACCCAGTATGAACATACTTGCCTCTTGAATGATCCATACAACATGCACCATCCCTTTATAGAATGCAAAACCAAGTATTATTTTGTGGTGCTAACCTATTTGTATGGAATTTGTAAATCATAAGAAGAAAGGCAGTAAAATGGATCCCCTGCAGCAAGCAGCAATAGACCCCTAACAACAAAATACCTCCCCAGCAACAATAGACCCCTGCTAACTTCAATAGACCCTCCAGCAGCCAGCAACAATAAACCCCTCACTCACCAGCAGATCCAGCCCAGCAAACATTGACCCCCCAATAACATAAGACCCCTTAGCAACAATTGACCTTCCCAACAGCAATAGGCTCCCCACAACAATAGATCCCCCAAGCGACAATAAATCTTTCAACAGCCAACATCAATACACCCTCCAGCACACCCCAGCACCCCTTACCATAACATGCATTCAGTGCTGGAGGTACTGGAGCCGCATTTCCCCGTATTTCTGCTGTAAAAAAGCACTGTATGTGTGTACTGTATATATACAGTATATATATTATATATATAATAAAAATAATTTTATATTGTGATTAAAACTTTGTACGGAGCCTTCCAATAAAGGAGTAATGAGTTATTGTTGCTGCAAAGACTCCTTCAAGTTCTTTGACCAAAGGAGTGTCTTACAGCACAGCTGAAACGTGAGATATAGCCCAATATGTAAAGAAAAAACTAGAGGAGACTAAATTTCCAGGTCTGAAAAATATTAATATGTAATATTTACCAGCCTGCTATAAAAAGAATTAAAAAAAAAGTAATTTTACCCGCCCATAAGAAAAAAGTAAAAAAAAAACTATGTTCCTAAAGAAACTATGTTCCTAAAGAGAGTGGTCTATGAAGCATTCCACTTTGAAAAATGAGCGTATAAAAATTGGAGAATATCACAAACTGTGACTGTGTGACTGTCATTGTGGAATAAACTAGAAGTCAATTACTCAAAGTATATGAGGCTCAGCTGTTGACCAGACAAGGATGGGCTGCTGAGTAGGAAGGTCTGTTTTCTACAGTATGTTATAATCTCAGACAAGATTCCCCAGTGACACAAAGTCAGCTTGAGGGGTCATCTTCTCTTTAGAGCAGTTCGCTCAACTTACTCAACTTTAAAGTTGAAGATTAACTTGCTTATATTTTGCCTTCCCTATTAGACCCCTGATGTCACTACTGACCTCCACTGAAGCTAATGGAGCACAGATTGTGATGAACCTGGAACAATGCCATTCAAGGGTTTTTACTAGCTAGGAAAGATCAGCAAATGGAACATTAGTCCCCTTCCCCTCTATCCAGTGACAACTGCCATGCTGATCTGGGGCCTGCAGATGGGATTAGAGCCTAGGAAACATGGCAAGTGGAGGACCCTATTCCAGAGGTCCTTCAAAGCAGTACAGCCACTTCCATCTGAAAGCCAATAATTGGTTTGTGAAGTGTATAGGCAGCAGCCAGGAGTGTGTGTAAACCATTGGGTTAAAGGAAGACCAGAGTTCAGATTTAACACAAGGATAAGAATTTTAATTTTCAGCCAGACTCAGAAAGAAAATGGAACTATTGAGGTACCACTTACAATAATAAGTTTATTAAATTCAGTATGTATTTATGTATTTATGTATGTATGTTTTTTCCTGTAAAGATTTTATTATGCTTTAACAAGATACAAGAAAATAGGGCTTGTTTACCAGAAAGAAAGGCACTGAAGAAGGGTACTGTCTGATTCTAAGCATGTTAGGGTTCATTTGCAACCCATTATTTTGAATAGGCTGCCTTAACATACGTTAATGCACCGGATAGAAATAAATAGACTCTTAATTCTTCATACCCCCAAGAATAAACACTTTATCCCCAATCTAGTAACCTTCACTGTGCAGCATTGTTTGGTGACACACATCCTTTCCAGCAAGAGGGTCCCCACAGAGTCTTCTTTTGAAGGGAGTATCTACAGATCATGGGACCCCAAAGCAAAATTTTGATGGGACTGCCAGCAACCTCCTTACTATCATTGCTCCTAAAGTAAACTATGTCTTAATCAAGGATAGGTAGCAGGAAATTCATTAGCATAGTCAGTACCATGGCTTTTTTCAGTCGGAATGTGCTGGTACTCCTTACTGTCACCTCCAGAACTGGTCCTATATGTGGAACTACTGGCCTATTGGCCAGACATTGCATGACCACTCTCCTCTTCACTGGTCATCTGGCCAACCAGCCCCATAGCCTACAACCTTTTCCTGGTGATCCAGATCATCCTGAGCTGACAGTCTGCCATAGTGCAGCAGTACCTGCTCCCTGGGCTCCAATTGTGCTGGGGAGGGATTGAG
Source organism: Staurois parvus (assembly GCF_062004578.1). Taxonomy (NCBI): domain Eukaryota; kingdom Metazoa; phylum Chordata; class Amphibia; order Anura; family Ranidae; genus Staurois; species Staurois parvus. The sequence continues at coordinate 9,510,703 of NW_028318083.1, read as the reverse complement.
GTGAGATTTTTATAGAGGATGTGAGGGGAGACTTGTATAGTGGATGTGGAGGGAGAGCTCTGTACTGGGGGGTGGGAGGTTTGGAGGGAGAGCTCTGTACCAGGGGATTTTGGGGGCAGAGCTTCTGGACAGGGGAGGAGTGATTTGGGAGGTAATTTATTGAGTGTACACTGACATGTGTGTTACGTACTCCTGAGGCCTGTGCAATATGCACTACTAAGAGATACACACTCCTGATTCCCGTGTCATGTGCAACATGCACTACTAAGCACTACCCCACTGTTGCAATGCACACTATGGAGCACTGCACCCTGTGCGATAGGCACTTCTGAGCTCTGCACCCTGTGTGACACACACTCCTGAGCTTTGCACCCTGTGGGACACACACTCCTGAGCTTTGCACCCTGTGGGACACACACTCCTGAGCTTTGCACCCTGTGGGACACACACTCCTGAGCTTTGCACCCTGTGGGACACACACTCCTGAGCTTTGCACCCTGTGCGACACACACTCCTGAGCTTTGCACCCTGTGAGACACATACTCCTGAGCTTTGCATCTTGTGCGACACACACTCTTGAGCTTTGCACCCTGTGCGACACACACTCCTGAGCTTTGCACCCTGTGCGACACACACTCCTGAGCTTTGCACCCTGTGCGACACACACTCCTGAGCTTTGCACCCTATGCGACACACACTCCTGAACTTTGCACCCTGTGTGACACACAATCCTGAGCTTTGCACCCTGCATGACACACAATCCTGAGCACTGCACCCTGTATGACACACACTCATCAGCACTGTGCCCTGTGCAACATGCACTCCTGAGCCTGGTGTCACATGCAACACACACAGAGCACTACCCCCCTGTGCAATGCACACTCTGGAGCACTGCACCCTGAGCAATATGAACCCCTGAGCATTGCACTCGGTGTGACACACACTTCTGAGCTCCTTACTCTACAAAACACCCACTACTGAGTACTGTGCCATGTTTGACATGCATGCCCAAGCTCTACCCCCCTGTGTGACAGGCACTCCTGAGCCCTGCACCGTTTGCAATACCCACTTCTGAGCCCTGCATCCTTTGCAATTCACACTCCTGAACCATGCGTCGCATATGACATGCACTCCTGAGCCCTCTGCCTTGAGTAACACACAATCTCAAACCTTGCAAACTGTGACATGTCTTCCAAAGTTCTTCCATTTGAAATATGTACTTCTCAGCTCTACTCATTGTGAGGAATGTACTACTGAGCCCTGCACCTGATGCAATTCACACTTCTGAGCCCTGCACACGATGCAATGCACACTTCTGAGCACTACCCCCTGTGCGACACACACTCCTGAGCCCTGCACACTGTGAAATGCACAATTCTGAGCTCTGCACCCTGTACAATGCACACTCCTAAACCGTGCACTCTATGCAACACACACTCCTGAGCCCTGTGTCCTGTGCAATACTAACTCCTGAGCCCTGTGTCCTCTGCAGTGCAAACTCCTGAGCCCTGCATCCTGTGCAACATTTACTGCTAAGCTCTGCAATCCATGAAACATACACTCCTGAGCCCTGTGTCATTTGTGACCCACACTCCAGAGCTCCACCTTCTGTGTGACATGCACTTCTGAGCACTGCACCCTGTGCAACATGCACTCCTGAGCTCTGTATAATACACACTCCTGAGCCCTGTGTCATGTACAACAAGCACTCCTGAGCTCTACCCCATGTGCGATGCACACTCTGGAGCACTGTACCTTGTGCAATACACACTCCTGAGCATTGCAACCCATGTGACACACACTCCTGAGCTCTGCACTCTGTACAACATTCATTACTGAGCCCTGCACCATGTGTAACATGCATTCCTGAGCTGAACCCCCTGTGCAACGCACAATCCTGAACCCTGCACGCTGGGCAATACCCACTCTTGAGCCCTGAACCCTTTGCAATACACACTTCTGAACCCTGCACCCATGTGACATGCATATCTGAGCATTCCACCCTGTGTAACAAACACCCAAACCTTGCAAACTGTGCTATATAACCTCCAGGGTTCTGTGCCGTGTGTGACATACTCTCCTATTCAGTATGTACTCCTGAGCACTGCACCCTGTACAACAATCACTCCTGAGGTCGGACTTTGTATAACACACACTGTTGAACCCATTGCCAAATCATGGCTTATGTTCGTTTATAGCGCTTCCCCATCCGGACTCGCCAACAGTCTCCCCTCTCCTATTGGCAGATTACTCAGACGCTTTACAAAGTCTCTAGAGTGTGCTATATGCAATGGGAGGCTCAACACATCTCAGCACTTTATCTATATAGACACCGATGTTCCCTGTAAGGTTCCCATTTCCAGAGATCAATGGTCGCCCCGGAGGTGACTTTTTTTTTGCTTTTTTATGCACCTTGGGCAGTGCGTAAATGTGGCAATGGTAGGGCTCTTATTCAGGAGCAATTTCTATACATCCGTAGATATTATTTTATCCTCCAGAGCTTTCTTAAGGATGGTCTCCAGCTCTACAACATATTGTTTGGGCTTAGCAGCATGTAGACATGTTTTGTGAAAGAAGGGAGTATATTTCCAGAGACATCCGGATTTGTGCTCAAGCTTCTTGATTTTGTGTTTAATACAACTATTTCCTGTTCAATTAAACTATGTACCTGCGGCTGAAGGGCACAGAAACGGGAAATTGCTGTGCACTGACCTTTGCAAATCTATTCCTTGGTGGTTGGAGGAAAAAATTGTATTTGCAGAAGAACTAAGCGATTACACATCTCACATTGCCCTATGGGTCTGTTTCATTGACGATGTGTTCATCCTGTGCAAGGGGTCCTTAGAGAGGTTCAGTGACTCTGTAGTAACATTAAATGATAACCAGATAGGGATGTTCTTTACAAGCAGGGGCGGACTGACCATTTGGAAACTTGGGCACTTGAGGTCAGTAGAGGGCTTCATGCCCCTGGTACCGTTTCATAGGCTTTTTTGAGTTTGAGCAAGGACACAGGGACCCCATGATCCCCTATTGCCCAGGGGCCCCATGAGTTGTCAGTCCGCCCCTGTTTACAAGTGACATCCAGGAGAACAGTCTAGACTTCTTGGATCTGACGATATACATGGATGAAAATAGGATGTTACAGATGAAAACTAAAATCTATGAACACGTTTCTTCATTGAGTTACCATCCAACCTCCCCGAAGAAGGGGATTGCAGTAGGCAAGTTTGTCAGCGCAAGGAACTGATCTGTTAAAAAAGATTTTGAGGAGGAATGTAATGTCCTCTGGAAAAGATTCAAAGCAAGGGTATATCCAGATAAGGTCCTTCACTAACAGTCAAAAAATAAGTGTTGCACTCACCCCCTTAAGGGCCGCTGAATTTTATGGGTCCCCCTAAGCTCTGCATGGCCAGGCAACACACATTTTCCACATCTTCACATACACAGTCAGTCACAAGCTTGTTTTTTTGTTATTTTTTCTAAGGGTTAACAATTTGGATGGGATGCCCAAGGAACTGCAAACTTGAGAACAAATTTCTCAGCCAACTGTACAAAAATGTGGACTAAAAAGGTAGCAACTGTCTCTTTAAGGAACACTGGTATCCCCCCTAGTATACCTCCTCAGACCCCAGCACGCACAGCCGTGCTGTTTTCAAATCTGACAGATAGTACGGGAAACTTCTCCCTGTATTATCTTTCAGAAGGGGGGGGGGGTAGCGAGTGCGGCTGCAGTTATGGGAAATGGGTGGAACATGTAACATGTTCTCAAAGGTGAACTTATCCTTTATAAGACAATCGTACAAATGATTGTCACCCCTTTTACCTAGTGAGGCGACTATCCTCGGGTGATACACACTGATTAAACAAATCCTCCTGCATAAGTTGTACCTGTTTATCTGAAGCCCTCACCTCTCTATGGCCATTCAAATTGCAGAATGTATACCGCCTGTCTGTACTTCCAGAAGACAGGGGGCAGACAGCTGAAGTTACACTCTGCAGAGCTCAGTGAAGAGAGCTCTGAGAGATGATTGGAGGGAAGAGACACACCCCCTTCACACAGCACACAGGAGCAGAGCAGAGACTGTTAATCACAGGCTGTGTGCTGGAGGTCCCTCCCCATCACCTTTTTTCTCTTGGTGTCAGAAAAACCTTTCAGACATGACTTATGCAGATAGCAGAGGAATGAGGCAGCAGACAAAAATGGCACTGTGTTCTGGATTGAGACAAATACACACTATTGAAGGTTGTGCTTTGTTCATATTTCTTTTCAGATGTTTACAACCACCTTAAACTTAAAGAAGTGCATACACGGAGGCACCCTGTGATCTGATACCGGCAAACACACTGTTTTTGGGATGCTGTTAACAATGTATTGGCTCCTGCAACAGATCAAAAAGGCAGTGCCTTTCCCTCACCACGTTCTGGAATGAGCCAACCCTGACACTGTATGTGTGTTCACTGACACTGTGTTTGTATGCAGTATATGTTTGCCTGTCCTTATTCTATGTGTCTGTCCGCTCTGATACTTGGTGTATTTGTGTGTCCTGACACTCTCCATTCTATGTGCTCTGGTAATGGTGCAGGATGACAAGAGAAAGGAGAAATAAGTAGGCACCCCAAAGGAGGATGTGATACTTCAAATTAGATTGTTCCAGCAATTAAATAATAATTACTCAGCATCTTCTTCAATACTGCAGTGTGATGGCAACAATACAGAGACCGTTCTATTTGTTGGCTGCAGATAGGAATGAAGTCACTATTCCTACTGCTTAACCATGGTGGCTGATATTCATTTGGCTGTGAAAACTGCTTCTCCGCATTTAGTTTAACATTTCCTGTGTAAAAACAACTCTAGTGCACCATCTTACAATAATGCATAAAATATAAAAACAGGTTTGGAAACGACCACGCCTAATTTTTCTAACCTAGGGATTCAGTTAAAAGACAGGTTGTCTGTAGTCCAGAGCACCATGTCTAAAATATATAAAGTTCATTGAAGGGGCATGCTGTCTGTAGGCTGACTTCTGAAATGTTAATGTCCTCATATGTAATGTACATGGTGTCCACTAGGTGGCAGCCATTATGCATTATTACTTCTGTCTAAATAGGATTCTACTTAGCACAGTATTAAACCCAAAGCCAAAAATGTAATATATTGCAGCTTACCAAACATTAGATGTGGTGGCTGCATTCGTTTTTTCAAGGCTTTTTTCCCTCTGTTTTCACCTGGTGATCCGGCCAGTAATACGCCTCCTGTATTAGCGTGCCCCCACTCTGGATGAAAGAGCACAGGCTCACAGCAGGCAGCAACATTGCTAATCTGGGGCCAGGGGAGTGAAAAATGTATCAGCAGATTTAGATACACTAACAAATTGAAGACAAACTCCAGCCATACTGCAGTTACAGCAACAGTTTTGTTCCTTTTAGGATAAAGATTTTAAATGAATAAATAAAAGCTGATCATTGTAAGTACCCCTATCAGTGATGAATAGTTTGTCTTAACACTCTTAACTTATACATTTGTAGAAGAGCTTGTTCTATTCAAAAACAACAGACCTACTGGCTGGAGCTCCAGGTGAAAATAAAGGAAAGAAAAACAAACAAATGCAGCCACCACATCTAAGAATTGGCAAGCTGCAGTATAATAAATGTTTGCTTTGGGGTATATATAGATAGATATATATATCTATATATACACAGTATATATATTTATAAACCCATATATACAATAAATATGTAAAGTAATGCACTCTGCGCCCCTTATTTTTGATTTGTTGTTTTTTTTTTTTAAGTAAACAGAAATCTCCATAAATCTTGAATCTTGATGGTAACAAACACTTAAGCCAGTCCTGCTTCTGTAAGATCACTTAAGTACAGGGGGGGGCAGCACAGTGGCTAAATGGTTAGCACCTCCACCTGACAGTACTAGGTTCATTGGTTTGAAGCCAACCATGTCACCACCTACCTGGATCTTGCATGTTTTCTCTGTGTGGGTTTCCTCCGGGTACTCCAGTGTCCTCCCACACTCCAAAGACATGCTGGTAGGTTAATTGGATCCTCTATAAATTGGCCCTAGTATGTCCTCGGTATGTATGAATGTTCTCGGTGGTGTTGTTGCAAATGTGCCAGTAGAGATACAACCAACTTAAAGCCCAACTCTAGGAATTAGAAAACAATCTATCTTTGCAGTGGAACTCCTCCCGCACTGCCAGAGCTACATGATATTTATATCTAGGGGGTAGAGGAACAGACAGGATTACTTACCATATTTCCCATTACAGCTGGCTCCAGCACGGCCCTCCTCTCCCCGAAGGTCTGGTCTGAGGGTGGTCACCTGGCATCATCACATACAATGCATTGTACATGGTGGGGGTTAGCTTGCAACCACGGTTTAGAGAGGAGGCAATGGGGGACCGAAGTCCTTTTGTTTCTCACATATTTTCACTGCTGTACATTTTTTGCCACTAAAGAGTGTATTTATTAAAAAAATTTCACTGCAAATGTCTTCGCATTCACTCGAAAATCATAAATAATGGAAATAATGTTTGTAATGTGTGAAATGTCAATTTCTACTTGTTGCCTTTTTGCAGGGCAAATGTAATATTCTTTATCATTCAATCCTAAGATCGAAGATAGTGGAAGGAAGAGTCTGCATTTAAGCACCACTTTTTTTCTCAGAGAATAGGTGCAGGAACTCCCCCCTCCTGAGTCACTGCTTGTCTGCCCCCTACTAACCTTCGAGCACATCACTTGGTTCCATCCCCTACCCACCTCCCAGTACCTCTCCTTTTAGAGAATACAGAGCCAAGTATCATTTTGTGGCGCTAAATAATTCGTATGGGATTTGCTAACAACAGGAAAAGCAGAAAAATAGATCCCCTGCAGCCAGCAGCAATACACCCCCACCCCCCCCCAGCAACAATGGAGCCCCGAAAAACAAAATACCACCCCAGGAACAATAAACCTCCAGTAGCTACAACAGATCTCCCAGCAGCCAGCATCAATAGACTCCAGCAGCCAGTATCAATAGACAAAGACCCCTCCCTCGACAGTAGATCCCTTCCAGCAATGATCGGCCCCCATCAACAACAGATCCCCCACCAGCAACAATAGACCTCCCCAGCAACAACAGACCACCACACAAAAATATATCACCATCAGTGACAACAGATCCCCCATCAGCCTGCAACAGTAGATCCTCTAGCACACCCCAGCATCCCTTGCTATTACATGCATTCAGTGCTGGAGGTGCCGGTACTGCGTTCCTACTGAAAAAAAAGCCCAGATCCTGTGTATCTGGAGTAAAGGACTACGCACTTAAGGCACTGCACTCCAAACACAGCTAACATACTGCTCTATGTAGTGATTGGAGCTTTGAAGGAAGCTACATGCTCTTGTGCTCAACCCAGACAGCCCATACATTACATATAATTAACATAGGAGAACCTGTCAACAGCTCACATGCCTATTTACTGCTGCCTCATCAGACATAGGCTCTTTGTGCACCATAGGTCAAGGGTGAGAGCAATTTATACCCCATGGGTGTGTCCAGGAGCCCAGGCGTTTATGGGAGCCCTGAGAATTTTGGGAAACAGAGGACCTGTGCTTGCATATGCTCAAGGTAAATAAAGGGGTATTCTTCTACAAAGCTAAGAACACAGGGATAACCTAACTTCAAATGAGCAGTAGGAAAACCCAAAGCTAACCTTAGAAAGTACCAATTTACAGAAAGAATAGATGATGCTTGGAACAGACTTCCAGCACAGCTAGTGAATCAGTCAAAAGTAAATACATTTACATGGTTAGAAGAAACCTGTATCAATACTAAGACAAAATGTTTAACAAAAACCAAAATATCAATTAGCAGGCAAACTTGATGGACTATCTGGACTTTTTCTGATGTCACTCTTTGATGTTTCTATATAATTGTCAACCTACCACCACAATTGTCAGTGTGTTCTGTCATGATTGCCTCCATGTTGCCCACACATTGTCACAGTTTTCTGTTGATAGGCTACATATTGTAAATGTTGCCAACATATTGTCATAAATGCGCATTTGTTGTTACTTATTGATACAAATGCCCTATGATGCCCAACTATTGTCATGACCCTCTGATGAAGTAAAAAGGACGTAACGCATAAAGCGGAGCTGGAAGTGTGAGGTCACTACATTAGGGGCCTTCGCAGGAGTTAGAAGTAAGATCGATCTGTATTAGCCACAGAGAGAGCAGTATATAGGAGTTTGATTATAGAATTATCTGCCTATGTGAATGTTCCTAATCTTTTATAATAAATCTGTTTTTTATGGAAAGCATGATGATGTGTCTTTGTTTTACGGAACTGTGCTGGGACATTTGCTAAACCTGTGGAGGAGGAGTAACTCTTGAGAGGCTGGTGTGACTACAGTCTTTAAGAGCTGTACCTAGAGAAATCCTTACAGCGGACCTTCAGTAATTTTTTCATCTTTCCTTCAATTAAACCTTCTGTCCTTTCTGTGGTATCATTGGAAATCTAAACTGTAATTTGGTGGCAGTAAATACCTTATTTTCTATACTTCCTCTTTCATTGCTGGTAAATCACCTAGGTGAGTGCCTTGTTTTTCTTCCTTGGCATTGACTCCCGGGCAGGGCTGCCATTAGAAATCACAGGGCCCCATACAGCCAACCTGACAGCATTCCCGCCCAGAAAATTAAAAAAAAAAAATTAAATTAATGAACACAGTGAGTGATTGTTACCAATTACTTATTGTGTTCATTCAGAAAAGAAAGGGGCTGGTAAATGTAACATATTTACCAGACTTTTCCCCCACTCTACATCCTTCAGTGTGCTTGCAGCTGAAAGTGGAAGAAGAGAGAAACCGGTAGCACTGCAGGGGTGGGACACACAGGGGGGCCTAGGCAGAATGGGGAAACCTATGGTGCACAAGGAGAGTGATGGGTGTGGGGGGAGGGGCAATTACTGTAACCAATCCCCTGTATGGTTCTCTTTCAGTTGCTGCAGAGCGCCATACAGTGGATTGGTTCCAGTAATTGCCTCTCCCCCGAGCTGATCACTATCCCTGCCCACATTTGATTCACCCATCTGCATGGGCCCCCCTGCTGGACTGGGCCCTGTACAGGAGGACTGGTGGTACCCCCTTATCCATGGTCCTGCTCCTTGGAGAGAAATGTCAGATATTCCAGGACTGCTAATTTCTTTTTTATTTTCTCACTCTCGTGAGTTTGCTGACAGGAGAGGGGGGCAGGAAGAGTAGAGCAGAGCTGGGGGGAGTCAAAGGAGAGATGAAGAAGCCTGGAGGGGGCTGGATGAGGGCAGAAATAGGAGGAGACATGCAAGGATCGATTGCACAGGCACGGCCGAGCCCTTCATGGGCATGCACTTCCAGGTCTTCATGTACATGTTACTATAGCAGTCACAGCAGAAGTTCACTGCTATAGTGACCTGTACACATTGGAACAGAAGCGCTGTTTCTACTGCACATGTGTGGCCTGGAACCCCTTTACTGCACATGCCAAATGGTCAGTCCGCCCCTGTGCGTGAGATTTCATTGGGTCAGCTAGGCAGAGCTATTGGCTCTATTCCTGGAATACTATGACCAGGGCTCCATAGCAGCATGGGTGTAGAAACAAGTCAGTTTGACACAGAAAGAGTAAGTTGATATTTGTTACTATTTCCAAATTCTGCTGTATGATGTTTAAACTGCATACTGATTTTTTTTTTTTTTTAATTCAGCAAGCTTCACTGCAGTTCCTCTTTAAGAAGAAAGGACAAAGGATTAACCTCTGAAAGGTGTGTGAAGACTACATTAGAAATTAAATGAAGATACGTAGGACTGATTGATGAATATACATGTCATAAGTGACTTTTGAAACACATTGATTGCTATTTATTCATTATTCATTATAACTGATCACAACGTATTACACGTGGGTGTTCTGGCATTATTTATGTACAGTGGGGAAAATAATTATTTGATCCCCTGCAGATTATCAACCAAAAATCCAGAAAAAAATACATTATGCAAATGTTATAAATTGAGTTGCAGATCTTTGATGAAAATAAATATTTGAACCCCAAGCAAAACATGACAATACTTGGTGGAGAAACCCTTGTTGGCAAGCACAGAGGTAAGACATTTCTTGTAGTTGGTTACCAGGTTTGCACATATCTCAGGAGGGATTTTGGTCCACTCTTCTTCTTTACAGATCTTCTCTAAATCCTTAAGGTTTTTTGGCTGTCGCTTGGCAACTCAAAGTTTCATCTCCCTTCATAAACTTTCTAAAGGATTAAGGTCTGGAGACTTGCTAGGCCACTACATGACCTTAATGTGCTTCTTCTTGAGCCACTCCTTTGTTACCTTGACGGTATGTTTTAGGTCATTATCATGCTGGAAGACCCATTCATGACCCATCTTCAGTGTTCTGGCTGAGGGAAGAAGGTTCATCCAAGATTTTACAATACATGGCCCTGTCCATTGGCTCCTCAATGCAGCAAAGTCGGCCTGTATCTTTAGCAGAGAAACATCCCCAAAGCATATTGTTTCAACTTCCATGCTTGACAGTAGGGGTGATATTTTTAGGTTCATAGTCAGCATTTTACTTCCACCAAACACAGCGAGTTGAGTTAATGCCAAAGAGCTCAATTTTGGTCTCATCTGACCACAGCACTTTCTCCCAATCCTTCTCTGGATCATTTAGATGTTCATTGGCAAAGTTCAGCTGGGCCTGAACATGTGCCTTCTTGAGGAGGGAGACCTTGTGGGCGCTGCAGGATTTCAATCCATGGCAGCGTATTGTGTTAACAATGGTTTGTTTGGTTACTGTGATCCCAACTGCCTTGAGATCATTCACAAGCTCCTCCTATGTAGTTCTAAACTGATCCCTCACTTTTCTCATGTTCATCCTTACCCCATGAGGCAAAATCTTGCATGGAACTCTAGACCAAGGGCGATTGTTATTTTGTATTTCTTTCATTTGCGAATATTCGCTCTAACAGTTGTCTCCTTCTCACCAAGCTTCTTGCTGATGGTGTTGTAGCCCATTCCAGCCTTGTGCAGGTATACAGTCCCTGACATCCTTTGACAGCTTTTTGGTCTTGCCAATGGTAGTGCCCAAGAAAGAGATTCTGTGGACAGGTGTCTTTTATACACATATCAAGAAGCACCTTCTTAAATTGACAAGGACTAATCTGTGTACCACATGAACACATAGCAAGTCTGTGGGAGCCAGAATTAATGTTTGTTGGTAGGGGATCAAATATTTATTTTATTCACTGAACTGCAGCTCTATAACATTTGTATCGAGTGTTTTTCTGGATTTTTGATTGATATTCTATCTCTATAATTTAAAATACACCTATGATAAAAATTATAGACCCTTCATTTCTTTGTAAGTGGAAAAACTTACAAAATCTGCAGGGGATCAAATACTTATTTTCCCCACTGTATATGTGTGGTCACCGTTGATAATATCATATTGGTTTGTTCACATATTTATCACTTTATATCATGTAATGGGTTGTTCTAATTAATTTGTTTGGAAGTAGGGATGGTGTATTTAGGAGAATTGCACTTTATTTGCTGATTGATTTGGTATTTAGGTGTGAATCACTATTAGTATTTAGCTGCTCTTAGGTGTTAGGGTGTAGGATTGGAATTTTGTTTGCTGTGCTGGGATTGAAGGTTTGTTTATAGCTTTAACACAGTTGTGCTATGCTGTGTTAGCTATTCAAAATGAATGGCAATGCACTGCACTCCAGTACAATTGTTGCTGTGCATTAGCAGGAGCATATGGTAACATGTGCATTTTACAGTGCATTAACCCAGCACACAAGTGTGAATGGCCCACAAAATGCAACTAAGCCAACAGTGTTTATTCTAAGGACCATTTTACTATCATTGACCCCTCTCCTGCAGTCCTGTCACTTCCATAATAAGTCTCCACTATATTGCCATTGCCACATGCCTGCTACACCCCTTGCACAATTTCTGACTCAAGACCAGGGGCGGACTGACCATTTGGAAACTCGGGCACTGCCCGAGGGCCCGGGGTCAGTAGGGGGCCCCATTAGATGCCCCTGGTACCTTTTTCATAGGCTTTTTTGAGTTTGGGCAAGGACACGGGGGCCCCATGATCCCCTATTGCCCGGGGGCCCCATGAGTTGTCAGTCCGCCCCTGCTCAAGACATTACAATGGTTTCCAGATATAAGAACTGGAAGTAGGCATCCATCCAGCAAACATACGAGAAATATGCATACAGGCAGTCGTGGGCCCCCCCCAGGAGGCTGAGCCCTGTGTTGCCCCCGGACTATTTTAGTATGGTGGGCCACAATAGGGTTTTAGCTTCGCTGCTTTAGTGTTCAATGTTAGGGTAGTGGTGTACATATCTTGTTATTATTCTTGGACTATAGTCAAAATGGTTTGGACAGCTAACATAACAGAAAGAGGATGACTTTAAACTGAATTCCAAGCTAACAGCTAAATATCCAGTTGAAATTCACACTGTAAATAGATTTATATAGCTCTGACTTGACTTTTCTCTACTGCAGTTGGCCTATAAAAAAAATGCACATCTCTCTGCCTGGTGCCCTTGATTGGAGAGTGAAGAAGCAGCAACAAATGCTGTTATTTCTGTCCTCTGTCCTCCTGTTTGTATGGCCTTAGCTGTGCCTACAGCACACTCCATTGGCTCCGAGTTTTGCCTTTACTTTCCACATTTAAGTCCACTATACAGGGAGGGACAAGGGCTTCCTGAAGCCATGTATAGATGGTTTGTATCGAACCATCTATGGGCAGATGATTGTACCCAATTCAATTGTTGTGCAACTTGGGTCCAACCAGCATGTCAGATTTTTCATGTGATTCTTGTCAGTGGCTATAGCCGCTAGCAAAAAATCACTCTGTGGTCTCCTGGCAGGGATGCCCCCACCTGCCTCTCCCCCCGCTCTCATTGCAGAAAAGAAAATTGCAAAGTTTAAGGCTGGCTTTAGCCGTCAAGGCTTCATTTCACACTAACAGGGCCAGATCTAGCCCCTCTGACCTTGGTGGTGCAGTAAAAAAATGTCTGAGGGCATACTGTCAGCACACCTTTGTTTTATCCACCTGCCCTGGGCTGGCTACATTCAGGGCCGTCTTATCACACGGGTACATGTGGACAGAGTGGGTGATTAGTGCACCAAGTTGGGGGGGATGACTGGAACCGATTTTTTTGTGGCTCTCACTGCGACAGCTGAAAGCCTGCATGTCCTCCTCCCTCCTGCCAGCTTTTAGCAGCTGCAGGGTAAGCCACAAAAAATTGGTTCCAGTTTTTACCCCCACTGCCTGGAGCCTTCCTGTGTAAATATTTGTAAAAATCTGAACAATCTCTCTTCTCCTGGGGCTTCTCCCCTGGGAGGAGGTATGTGTGTGTGTTCCAGAGAGTTACTGCTACTAGGCCTCCGCATGTGCTGTGGGCTGAGGGCCTGAAGTAAACGTGTCTGTGAAAGCTTGGCTGGAGCAGCAGGTGCTTTCTACCTTAAGCTCCAGATATGAAAGCATTTCTTGAGGGTGCTGCTGGTTGTGACTTCTCTCATAGTGTCTCAGATTTACTAGCTATCTTTCTTCAGCATTATTGTGAGGCTACTATTATAGGGCCCAATACTGCTGGGACAAGATTTTTGTGTGTTCCTTTAACTATCTGACACCATCAACCCTCCTCCCTGCATTTTTCTCAAGACCTGCAATGAAGAGTAAAAAGACCCTTAGACTGAGCTTGAGTTTGTCAGTATGCTTCTGGGACTGGACACAGGGCAGGCAGCCTCTGAACTATTTGTTGTAGGGTGCAAATGCACTCTGATTAGATGCAAGAAAGGGGGTTTCAGTGATTAGCTGCGAGAGGCAGCCCCATTGAAAATGGTTCCTGCAGCTAATCGTGGCCATTTCAGCTCTGGACCCGTAAGCATCCTAACCTGACCAATGAGCTTTGCAAATGTTTTAGTGTTCTCACTACTTTGTATAAACTCATAACAAAGCCCCAGCTCCCTTTGGATGCTTTTTTCCTCCTTACTTAAGAATCAGCCCTCATCACATCAGTGTTCTCCATTACATCAGAGGCAGTGCCCATCAAGTCTGATTTCCATCAATATATCACAGTCCCCCCTTTAAATCAAAGGCAGCCTCCATCACATCAGAGCCCCCCCCATTACATCAGAGGCAGCACCCATCACATCAGAGCCGCCCATTGCATCAAAGTCTCCCCATTACATCAGTCAGTTTCATTAGAGTAATGGGGGCTGACTCTGGGACAGAACATTCCCAGCACTAGGCTTTTGTACTAATAATCAAGAACCAGAAGTCCCAATCTAGACCACCAGGTATCCGAGGCTATTTAACTGCCATTGCATGGCAATATTTTAGTATTTTTTCAGGGAAGGGGGAAAAAATAGAAAAATATAAGTGTGTGTGTGGGGGGGGGGAATGATAGCCAAAGGGGTTCCAGTTATGAAAAGAGGGAAAGAATAGGAAGGGTAGTGTGAGCAATTTCCCATCTGCACACCTACCACAGGGGGTCACTTGCTTAGCACTGTCGCTATTTATAGAATGCCTTGTATTTATTGTAGGTGACTACAAGGCATTCTCTGTTTAGAAGTGATGGATATCAAGATGTCACCACCCCTCCTTGTCACCTTGTCCAATCACAGAATGCTGTGTATTCACTGGAAAAAAGGCAGGATATTTAATGAATGGTAGCACACCAGGCGTGCAGCCCCCTGTGGTCACTGTGCAGAGGAGAAGCCACTTGCACAGGACCTAGAAGATCAGCTTCCACATTGGTCCACATCAGTCCCTCAGGTATAATATACAGTATATATAATATAATATATGCATAATTACGTTGATGTAATATGCATTTTCACAAGTTCTGAATTCAAAAACTGAAAGGAAATGATAGTGTACATCTAAAAAGTTTGCATTTTCAGTGATAGCAATGTTCACATTGCATTGTGACAGCAGACAGGGGATCTTTTCCCTGCACACGCTGTCACAGTTTGAAAACAGCGTGGCGGTGTGGGGCTCCACTTATACAGCAGCATCATTCATTCAGTTTCCTGTGAATGGATAGACTATAAGTACTGTTGCAGCTGACATTTGGCAGTTCTGAATGATCTTCTGCAGGCTCCTCAAAAAAAATACAAATAAATGTACGTTTTATCTGCTAAAGTTGACATTCCACCCAAAAGGGGAAGTTCCGCTTTAAGGACTGCTTCCCCGCTCCCCATTAAGGATTAGGGAGCGGGTACCTGAATGTGACAGGTACCCGCTCCCACTTCCGGTCCAATTGCCTAGGCAAACGGAAATGGAAGGTGTCCTCCCTCCCTCCCTGTAGTCTTTTGGGATACGTGACAGGTCCCAGAAGACTACAGGACCATTCATGAAGCGCAGCGCTACTCGTGCATGTGCAGTGGGTATCCAGCTGTGAAGCCATAAGCTGTCACAGTCGGTTGCCCAAACTGAAGATGCCGGCCTCCTGGAATACAGGACAGCCGGTGAAATGGGCTGCGAGGGACATACCATGGGACCGAGGGACAGGTAAGTGGCTGTTTTTTAAAAGTCAGCAGCTACAGTTTTTGTCACTGCTGACTTATATTTTTTGACAGGGTGAGTGGAACTCCGCTTTAAGTTCCTCCTATTATCAGCACAATGTGGTCACATCCATCATTCAATGCTGTGCGCTACATGCATCACATCATGCTTCATCTTGCAGAGCTGCTAAGGATCAAAAAGTAATCAGTCAATCGATGTTACTGATCTGTAAATTCTAAAGTGCTATGGTAAGCACTAGGCAGCCTAAGGCATTGAAAATAGAAGTTTGAGGGGCGTTTTTAATGCTTTCCAAACTCCTATGCAAATAAGCCTAATTCAGGGCAATTAATGATCAAGATCAATAACACAATCATCAGTTCCTCCCCTCATGCCAGGGTACTAGGTGTAATCGTAGACTCCCATCTGTCCTTTCAGCCAAAATCCAATCACTGTCCAAATCTTGTAGACTTCACCTCCTCAACATCTCCAAGATACACCCGTTCTTAACCTCGGAAACTACTAAGCAACTTATTAACTCCCTGGTTATCTCTCGCCTTGACTATTGTAACTCCCTCCTCATTGGCCTACCTCATCGCAGGTTATCCCCTCTTCAGTCTGTCATGAATGCTGCTAACAGACTCATCCACCTTACTAACCGTTCTGTATCTGCCACCCCTCTCTGCCAATCCCTCCACTGGCTTCCCATTACCCAACTAATAAAATTAAAAACATTAACAATCACATATAAAACCATTAATAACTCTGGACAAAATTACATCACCAATCTTGTCTCCTCCCACGGCCTCCTGCTCTCTAGCTCTCTTGTCTCCTCCTCACATGCTCATCTCCAGAACTTCTCCAGAGCCCCCCATCCTCTGGAACTCTATACCCCAATCTATCAGACTATCGCCTACTCTGCCCACTTTTAGGTGATCTCTGAAAACCTATCTTGGGAAACCTATCCTGCCTTCAGCTAATAATGGAAACTTATATTCCTTCTAACAGTCCATCCCCCACAGTTATTACCCAGTTATTACCTTTTGTACCACCAGCCCCTTCCTCTTAGATTGTAAGCTCTAGGAGCCGGGCCCTCCTAATCCTCTTGTATTGAACTATATCATTGTTGTATTGTCTCCCTTTATTTCATAAACCACTGAGCAAACTGTTGGCACTATATAAATCCTTGTTGGCCCTTATATAAATTATATATACATAATTATATTTTTTTTGTCAATTCCCAGGAGAATTCAGGCTGTTCAACACCATATTTAGGTAATTATTAAACTTTTATTATTATTATTATACAGTATTTATATAGCGTCAAAAAGTTTGCTCAGTGCTGTACATTATAGTGGGGGACAGAACATGAGACAATACAGTACCAAAACAATATACGAGAGGTTCGAGGGCCCTGCTCTTTCAACTTACAATCTAGGAGGGAGGGGATAGTGGTACAGGAGGAAGTGGCTGTGGGGGATGGAGTGGTAGGAGGAGTGGAGGAGATCGGCTGTTAGGTGAGGGTGGGGTGGGCTTCCCTGAAGAGATGGGTTTTCAGAGTGCGCCTAAAGGTGAGGAGGGTAGGTGACAGTCTGATGGATTGGGGTACGGAGTTCCAGAGGATGGGGGAAGTCCTGGAGAAGTCTTGCAGTCGGGCATGGGAGGAGGAGACCAGGGAGCTAAAAAGTAGGAGGTCTTGTGAGGAGCGAAGAGTACGGGGTTTGGTGGTATTTGGATATCAGGTCGGTGAGGTAGTTTGGGGCAGTGTTATGAATGGCTTTGTACAATGGAAGCCAATGGAGGGAATGACAGAGGGGGGTAGCAGATGCGGAGCGGTTGGTAAGGTGAATGAGTCTGGCCGCTGAGTTCAGGATAGACTGAAGCGGGGAGAGTCTGTGATGAGGTAGGCCGGTGAGGAGGGAGTTGCAGTAGTCGAGTCGTGAGATAATAAGGGAGTGAATGAGTTGTTTAGTAGTGTCTTGGGTTAGGAATGTATGTATTTTGGAGATGTTGCGGAGGTGGAGCCTGCATGAGTTTGCCAGTGATTGGACATGGGGGTGGAAGGACAGATTTGAGTCTAGAGTGACACCTAGGACTTTGGCTTGCGGGGTGGGACTGATGGTGGCCTTGTTGGTCATGATGGAGAGGGTGGGGGGGCACGGGCTGGGGGGAAAATCAGGAGCTCGGATTTGGAGAGGTTTCATTTGAGGAAGTGGAGTGACATCCAGTCTGATATGTCGTTCAGTAGGTGGGTGATTCGGGCGGAGATTGAAGGGGTGAGGCGAGGGGTAGAGAGGTAGATTTGTGTATTATCGGCGTAGAGGTGGTAGTTGAAGCTGTGGGAGTGTCAGTTCAGTTGGCCAAGGGAGGAGGTAATGATTTAGTTCTTTCACCTGGTGTTTCCCTAATTTTGTATATAAAATATACACTGTGTGTATATATATAAATATATATATATAGAGAGAGAGATATGTATATAGATATACACATACAGTATATCTTCACTCTACTATATTGTACATTGTACTAAATGCATGATGTAGCCATAAACCGAGCTGTAATATGCATAGAAGAGAAGACTAATTTCCATAAGTTTCCATCATGGCATGCTAACAGTACAGCGCCAAACAACACACTATGACTGAGTCACATGACACAAAGTCTGTTTTACAACTTTGTAGCATGACATCACAATAGAATAAAAACTTCAATGTAGCTATCAGTCATCATGAGATCTGCTTCTAATGCCTGCAGGTAAAAAACACAACATGTTATGTCTAGTATGGTACATTAGCTGTTCTCAAGATTATTCTGATGCATGATCGTGGAATTAGAACCCATCACCAGCCAAAACATTTTAAGTGTTAGATAAAAAAGGGGAAATTCTGTTTGTGTCCCCTCTGACAAGATTTTTCTGTAAGACTTTAAATGCTCTCTGTGTCCCAGAGTGAGGATTTTTTTTTCTCTTCCTATTGTGCCTGACGCCTACGACCTGGACAGCGAGTGTGAAGAAACCACCCTCATGGGTACACAGGCAGAGCTGCAGCATGTGCCCACACCCACCAGCCTCCTTTTTATGATGTCATTCCATTGCAGTCTTTTGAAGCTAAAAGAGTGACTAAATGATTAGCACTTCCGCCTGGCAGTACTAGGGTTGCTGGTTTGAATCACAACCACAGCACCACCTGCCTGGAGTTTGCATGTTCTCCCTGTGCCTGCGTGGGTTTCCTCCCACACTCAAAAGATATGCTGCTAAGTGAATTGGCTCCTGTCTAAAAGAACAAACAAAAAGAAGTGTCCTTGTCACCTAGGCACAAAATATGCGCACCAAGGAAAGACTTTCTCACTCTACAGTCAGGAAAATAGAAGATGCATCACATGACCACAAATTTAGTCAAGTAATGGGCTTTTAGGTAATTTTTTTAACTTAACGATGAGTTAGTAGTGGGTGAAGGATCAAGGGTGGGTGTCATCAAGCATGTCTCCTCTGTGAAGTTGAGGTGAGTGGGAAGAGTCATTGGTTCTCTGCATGGAGCAATTGGCCTAAGAGAAAATGACACCGTGGAAGCTCTGATCATGATGTGGGATCATTATTAAACTTGGACAATTGCTGTTGTGCATCCTACACACAAAAACTTTCCAGTATAGAAAAGGATTTACAATTAAAATTGTTGTGGACTTTGATCATTTCTTTTGCACCATAAAAGAATAGCTTGTCTAAAGGTGATGCAAATGCTTCAGTAAAGGGGTTGACATTGGCTACTTAGAGATTAGGAGTTCAGAGATATGCAGGGCTACAAAAGGAGCAGCAGGGTACAGGAGACCCAAGAGGAAGATATATGACATGATGTCCATTGGGAGACGCTCATATTGTGTGCAAGGGCACACAGAAAAGAATGCTTTTCTATGTGCCCTGTTCACCTTTTCCCTTTCCACACTGCCAAAAGGCACAGAAGACACCCACGAGGGATCTGACAGTCGGGAGTGATTGCAAATACAAGCACTGACCCCGGCCCCTGGGGCAGTGCCCGAGCAGGGGCGGACTGACCATTTGGAAACTTGGGCACTGCCCAAGGGCCTGGGGTCAGTAGAGGGCCCCATGAGATGCCCCTGGTACCTTTTTCATAGGCTTTTTTGAGTTTGGGCAAGGACACAGGGGCCCCATGATCCCCTATTGCCCGGGGGCCCCATGAGTTGTCAGTCCGCCCCTGTGCCCGAGTTTCCAAATGGTCAGTCCACCCCTGTCTCCCTGTATGGCTCTCCATGAAAGCCACTTCTCATCCATTCCCTCCCTCAGCTTTAGGCTGATTCCTGTTCATTCATCTGCAGGGCAGCTGAGGCTACAGAGAAAGGGACTGGGGAATGTTTCCTCAAGCCCTTTTCTCTGTCTCAGAAGTGAGACTTCGGGGAGCTATGGCTATGGCTTTCACATATACAGTATTTGCAAATGTGTGCAACTCAAACCTCTTTTTTAACGCAAACTGCTAGGGCCAATTCTCCTAGATTGTAAGCTCCAAGAAGCAGGGAGCTCCTATCCCTCTTGTATTGAACTGTATTGTTGCTGTATTGTCTCCCTTTATATTGTAAAGCGCTGAGCAAACTATTAGCACTATATAAATCCTGTATAATAATAAAATAATAATAATAATTTGGTTTGGTTGCAGGCTATTTGGCAAGTGTGCTGGGAAATTTTCTGTTGTTTGTAATGTGAAAAGCCCCCACCATGAGCACCGTACTGTAGGGGCTAGTTATAGATTGGGGTTGCTGAAATCACACATGACTAGTCCAGAAACCTGAAAGAGAAAAGTTCGCTGTTGAGAGTGTTCAAACTGTGAGGGACAAGGTTATCTGACATACACCCTTCCAGGGCCCCAACATTGGGATGGGAGGGCATACTTTTGAAGTTGTATACTGTGAAGTAAAGGCACATTTGTACAACTGACCAGTAGTGCAAGGCTGTTCTGATAACCATTGCACAAATAGTTTGATCGACAACAGGTCACAAGCAATGACTGTGACTACAGTCTTCAGAGAAATTTCTCTGAAAGGACTGCAATCCACAGCACCTCAGGTTTCATAGATTGCTACCAAAAACCTGCTTATAACAGATGTGTAGGTAATTTTAAAAGAGAAGTAGGAATTTTTTTAAAATTCTATTTATACTTACGTAGGTGGATGCGGCATTGGTCCGATGCTGCATCTGTCCCCTGCCGGCTCTAAAGGTAAGAACTCAGTGATCACATGACCGCTGATCGCTGAGTTCTCCTCTCTGCTCTCAGCAGAGAGTGGGAGTGATCGCTGGGCTGTGGAGGGATAGGAGCGGAAGGCTCAGGTTCTCAGAGTTTTGCTGAGAGGCTGTGCCAGGTTCAGCTCCAGACACTGGGGTGGATCCTGACTTTGAAGTCGGGATCTTTCCCCAGCCTGAACCAACTGAGTGTTGTCAACTGACTTCAGTCCACTGTCAGCTGAAAACAGGTCACAGGAGTGCAGAACAAACTGCACTCCTGTGATCCACAGAAGTACAGCCAAAAAATGGCCTTGGAGCAATGAAGCAACACCCAACTGCAGTGGTGACTAAGAAAGGGTTATTCCATGTACAGACTGTCTACTGTCCTGATCCGCATACTGATGCTCACCTGGGAAGGGTGTAAAAGTGGGGGGCTCAGAAGCTGTTTATTGTACCTATACTATTATAGCGGAAATACTTATTATCCACAAACTACAATCCCCTAGTCAACCAGGAGGTAGAGGATACAGTGAAGGAAATATGTATTTGATCCCCTGCTGATTTTGAATGCTTGCCCACTCACAAAGAAATGATTAGTCTAAAAATTGAATGGTAGGTGTATAGTATCCCTGAGAGACAGAATAGCAACAAAAAAATCAAAAGAAATGCATGTCTAACAAATTATGCACTGATTTGCATGTTCATGAGGGAAATAAGTATTTGATCCACTATCGTTCAGCAGGATTTCTGGCTACCAGGTGTATTTCATACAAGTAACAAGCTGAGATTAGAAGTCTCTTAAAGGGAGTGCTGCTAATCTAATTTTGTTACCTGTATAAAAGATACCTGTCCACAGGAGCAATCAAACAATCAGATTCCAAACTCTCTACCATGGCAAAAAGCTGTCCAGGGATGTCAGGGACAAGATTGTAGACCTACACCAGGCTGGACTGGGCTACCAAACTATCGCCAAGCAGCTTGGTGAAAAGGTGACAACAGTTGGTGCAATCATTCGCAAATGCAAGAAACACAAAACAACTGTCAGTCTCCCTAGGTCTGGTGCACCATGCAAGATCTCACCTCGTGGAGTGTCAATAATTATGAGAACAGTGAGGAATCATCCCAGAACTACACGTGAGGATCTTGTCATTGATCTCCAGGCAGCTGGGACCACAGTCACCAAGAAAATAATTTGTAATAGACTGCGCTGACAAGGATTGAAATCCTGCAGTGCCCGCAAGGTCCCTCTGCTCAAGAAAGCACATGTCCAGGCCCATCTGAAGTTTGCCACTGGACATCTGAATGATGCAGAGGAGGACTGGTTGAATGTGTTGTTGTCAGATGAGACCAAAATCGAGCTCTTTGGCATCATCTCAACTTGCTGTGTTTGGAGGAGGAGGAATGCTGCCTATGACCCCAAGAACACCATCCCAACTGTCAAACATGGTGGTGGAAACATTCTGCTTTGGGGGTGTTTTTCTACTAAGGGGACAGGACAACTGCACCGCATTAAAGGGATGATGGGCGGGGCAATGTACCATCAAATCTTGGGTGAGAACTTTATTCCCTCAGCCAGGGTATTGAAAATGGGTCGTGGATGGGTGTTCCAACATGACAATGACCCAAAACGCACGGCCAGGGGCAACAAAGGAGTGGCTCAAGAAGAAGCACATTAAGGTCCTGGAGTGGCCTAGCCAGTCTCCAGACCTTAATCCGATTGAAAATCTGTGGAGGGAGCTGAAAGTTTCAGTTCCCAAATGTCAGCCACCAAACCTTAATGATTTGGAGAGGATCTGCCAAGAGGAGTGAGCCAAAATCCCTCCTGAGATGTGTGCAAACCTGGTAAGTCATGTTTTGTGAAGGGGATCAAATACTCATTTCTCTCAAGATCATGCAAATCGGTGCATAATTTGTTAGACATGCATTTCTTTTGCAATTTTTGTTGCTATTCTGTCTCTGTGTTACAGTACACCTACCATTCGATTTTTAGACTGATCATTTCTTTGTGAGTGGGCAAACATTCAAAATCAGCAGGGGATCAAATGCGTATTTCCTTCACTGTAAACAACTCCTCTTCTAGGTAACTCTGTATTCAGAGGACAGACATTATGGATAAACAGAGCTGGCTCGGGATTGTGTGTCCCCAGCAAGCAGCTGTGGGAACACTCGGCGGAGGGAAGGAGCACTGGCGGGGGACCCAAGAAGAGGAGGATCGGGGCTACTCTGTGGAAAACCATCGCACAGAGAAGGTAAGTATAACACTGTCATGTACCTGATAGGAGACTGAAATGATGAGGTCGGCCTCTCTTGTATCTCCAATCCAGGCTTCACTGGAAGTAGAACAAAGGGTACTGAGGGACAGAAGGAACACGAGTGCCATCAGATGTTGATAGGAGAGCTTGCAGCAGGAGATGCATCCCCAAGGAGACTGGCGGACCATTGGGTCAGGAACAGCTGTGTTCAGTAGTCTAGCCCAGGGGGCTAGGGGCACTCCACCTGTGCTGTAGGAACACTCAGCAGTGCACAGAGCTTGTACAGCAGACAGCCAGGCAGCCATTTGAACAGGACAGGCAACCAGGATCACAGGCTGAAGCGTGGTCACAGGAAAAGCCAGGGTCATCAACAAGTGTGTAGCAAGGTACCAAAATATGAGTAGAGCCACTAACAGAGCCAGGTCAGCAATCGGCAACAAGCCAGGAGCAGAATACAAAATTAGGTCAGGATCAAGCCAGGTCAGTAACAAGGGAATCATACAGGATAAACATAGGACACAGGGAACAGCATCCTTTAAATAGCCCATCTGGCGCCAACAAGAATTGTGCATGTGCATGCGTCTGGTCACCGCTCTATGGGAAATACCATGCGCATATCTAAGCACCAGACATCTCACATGGATTCCCTGACAAACATGTTTGTTATTTTTAGAGAAAAAAATGTAAACCTTTACAATCACTTTACATATGTGTTAGCAATGGATAGACAGTTAAAGTATGTGGGGGTGGGGTAAGGAGTTAGGGCCAACTTTATGGGTTAGGTTCATTGTTAGGGCTAGGAGGATGAGTACGTGGATCAAGTTTGGTTCAAATGGTTAGGATTTAAAAGGTTTTAAAGGTTTAGGAATGGATTAGGTTTTAGGGGGTGCTTTAGAGTTAGAAGCATGTCAATTGTAAGCAATAAATGGCTTCGATTCATGCCATTTATTGTTTCAATTGTTTTGCTAGCTGTCATTGGTCACAGTGGTCACATGGTACAGACAGGGCATCCCATCTGTACCATGTGATTAGCTGCGGCCAATCACAGCTAATCACAACAGAAAAAACTGAATGAATCAATTTAATTCATTAAAATCCTTGCTTATAGCAATGAAATTCACTGCTATAAGCAATCATAACAGGCAGCACAGTGGCTAAATGGTTAGCACTTCCACCTGGCAGTACTAGGGTCGTCAGTTTGAATCCCAACCATAGCACTACCTGCCTGGAGTTTGCATGTTCTCCCTGTGCCTGCATGGGTTTCCTCTGGGTACTCCAGCTTCCTCCCACACTCCAAAGACATGCTGGTAGGTGAATTGGCTCCTGTCTAAATTGGTCCTAGTATGTGTATGTTTGGGACTGATCTGACTGTACAATATAAATGTAAAGCACTGCATAAATTGACAGCACTACATAAGTACCTATAATAAATAAAAAAATATAATAATGTGTTAATAAAAAAATCCTGATCACTTCCCCAGAGTAGTAAAATGGTACTATGGTAACATTATATTGCTCTGGTCACAGTGAGTAAAAAAATTGTAAAAGAGGAAAGAATGTAACAAAAATTTGTAAAAAATGAAAAAAAAAATTATTAAAAGTGTTTTTGCTTTTTTTTTTTTTCTATTGTCACCAGTCAGTGCCCCTCATCACCACCACACCAATTATGTAATGATGCTGTAGTACTGCACTAGTGACAGTAGGTACAAAAAAATATAAAATTGTGATTGTTTTATTTTTTTTAAATTATGACAAATTATGCCAAAAAGTTACAATTTAAAAAAATTGCCATGCCTATTACTAAATACCTTGGACTGTCTACTTTCCAAAGAGGGGGTCATTTGGGGGATATCTGTTCTGTCCTGAAATTTTTGGGCCTCAAGAAATGAGGCCATCAGTACATCATGGCTGATCGATTTTCAGATTTCTACCATAGTTTGTGGACTTTATAACTTTCAGACGTACAGATTAAATAATAAACATTGACGGGGTTATTTTCAGCAAAGAAATGTAGCAGAACACATTTTGGCCTATATTTATGAAGAACATAAAAACAACTTGTTTCTTTTCAAAATTTTCAGCCGTTTTTTGTTTAGCAATAAATAAAAAACCCAAAGGTGAATAAATACCAACAAAAGAAAACTCTTTTTTATGTGAAAAAATTATAACAATTTCATTTGTGTACAGTGTTGCATGACCATGCAATTGTCATTCAAACTGCAACAGTGCTGAAAGCTGAAAATTGGACAGGGCAGGAAGATGGTAAAAGTGCCCGGTATTGAAATAGTTAAACAATGAAATAAAAACATCTTTTGCTGCAATATTCACTTTCATTCCAGAGATTTGACCTGCAGATGATGTCCTTACTCTGATGACCAGCATCATTCAACCATTATTTAACCTGGATCCATCCCCAGACTATGGCTGGAAAGGGAAATGAGAAGCATCACCGTAATGATATCATCTCTCTGTTGCTCCCCTTTTTATCTTATCAGCATGCTTCTTGTGAGCACATGAACTGATTGGCTCCTTGTTCTGCTTCTTCCTCTCACACTCCAGCCCTGCTGTACAGGCATTGATATCCAATCAAATTAAGGAACTTACACTGCTTGCATTTAGAAATATATTTTTCTAATTCCTCTTGTACCAAATTGTATTGTACATTTAATGTCTGCCTTCATTTGGTAAAGTGCTGCGCAAACTGTTGGTGCTATATAAATCCTGTATAATATTATTATTAATAATAATATTTAATGATGTAGTAACGATTACAGAGCTGCACTAATTTGTGTAACCATTTTGCTTCCGTGCTGCCCTGGTGGATCGCTCCTGTATTTGATAAATGGTTAGCACTTCCGCCTGGCAGTACTAGGGTCATTGGTTCAAATCCCAACCAGGGCACCACCTGCTTGGAGTTTGCATGTTCTCTCTGTGCCTGCGTGGGTTTCCTCAGGGTACTCCAGTTTCCTCCCACACTCCAAAGACATACTGGTAGACTAATTGGATCCTGTCTAAATTGGCCCTAGTATATGTATGTATGAATATAAGTTAGGGACTTCAGATTATATGCCCCTTGAGGGTTAGGGACTGATGTGAATGTACAATATATATGTAAAGTGCTGTGTAAATTGACAGTGCAATATAAGTACCTGTAATAAATAAAATAAGAAAGTGGCAGGGATTTGAAATCCCCTCCACTTTCTCTCCTCTCCTACCACTGACACTAAACATGGGATCCCTCCAGGGAGGTTTCCTGCACCGCTCCTGTGTGAACTCGGGCTATGACAAGCAGTGGGGAAATAATGCAATTTGGTCAGGAATCGCATGGGAATGCAGGCCGCACCTTTTCTCACTCTCCCGAATACCCAATATAAAACTATCTAAATAAATAAGACACACACAATCTTTAATGGCAAAATTTTGACTGTGCCACTTTATTGGTTTAAATAAATAAATAATAACAAATACTATAAATGATTCATTAATAATCAAGTTTATACTTCTCTTATCAAATAACAATCAAATAGCTCAGTCGTTAAGGACTCGAGCTCAAACTGAATAAATATAACAACAGTCCCCCCTTTAATTGTAAAGGGTGACAATACCACATAATGTGCCTTGCTACAAAAAGGGGAGGGAGCATGTTGCACTGACAATGACCAGCTGGCAATCTCCCACCGATGGAGCTCCTATATATAATGAGCCCCACTTTCTAGAACTTTCCACTAGTCATGTGACCTTCTGGAATTTTCTCCCAGGGCATGTGCTACTTGTTTTCCTGCCCAAACTCTCTTTAACATTTATAGGCACAGCAACCTTATATATATGTATATACATCTAATTTTTTTTTTAATGAAAAGAGGGAGGGGCAGCCGCCTACCCATGTTATTAGGTCCAAATGATTGAGCCCTCTTAATTTATCTATTTATTTCAGGTGCTTATATAGCACCGTCAATTTACGCAGCGCTTTACACATATATATTGTACATTCACATCAGTCCCTAACCCTCAAGGGGTGTACAATCTAAGGTCCCTAACTTATATTCATACAAACACATACTAGGGCCAATTTAGACATGAGCCAATTAACCTACCAGCATGTCTTTGGAGTGTGGGAGGAAACCCACGCAGGCACAGGAAGAACATGCAAACTCCAGGCAGGTGGTGCCATGGCTGGGATTCGAACCAACAACCCTAGTACTGCCAGGTGGAAGTGCTAATCATTTAGCCACTGTGCTGCCCATTAAGAGGAATGCTCGCAATGCATTCCTGTTCAAATCACATGCGATTCTTTGCAGTACAATTTGCGTTCATTAACGCAAATCGCACTGCAAAGTATCGGTACTCAGTATCAGCGTGTATTTGACCGAACGTATCAGTACTCGCTGATAAAAAAAAATGGTATGGGTGCATCCCTAGTTATATTAATTGTGGACAGGACTGTCATAACAGCTTGACTTTCTGCACAGCATATGAAAAAAAAAAAGAACAAACTAGTTTACAAACTGTATATTGTTGATGAGCAACGCAATAAATACTACAAGATTATTGTTGTTAAAAAAAATGTATAGCACGACCCCTTAGACATTCTGGACTCACAATTACCATGAGCGCTCTCAGCTTTTCTGAAAAGGTCTTTGTTTTAGTGTTCATGTTCAAGGATGCAAAATAAATATAGTTCAGACAATTTCCAACCCTTGCATTCTTCACAGTCACCCACGGTGTGAGTTTTAGTTGCTCTGGCACATTCTCTGTTCTCTTGTCTTTTGTTTTCTTACTCACAGATTGTTCTCTGTCCCTTGTGCTGCTGAAGCTGTGAACCTGATGGAATATGCGATAAGCGGAATGTGGTCATGTTTTCCCTCATGCTATCTCTGGCCCTGACACTATTTTCTTTTCAGCTAGATTAGACACAATGGAATGTAATTAAGGGCAGCTTCACTGTCATGCCCAGGAATAACCAGGATTTCATGTGTTTTGTGCCTGATGAACCTCTGCCTTTGGTGCTAAATACTTTCTTTTGTTTCTGTTTTCTTCAGAAGAGAGTGGAAACAGTCCTTCCTTTGTTCTTGGGTCAGTTACACAGAGGGTCTGGAACATATTGTAGTCATAGAGGGAAGATATTAAAATATAATTATTGCATGCTGTGGTGGTCGTTTTATTCTTGTTATTCTTTTAATGTTTGAGTAATGCAATCCAATACTCATACACAGATTTTTTTGTTATGTTTTGTAGGAACATTTGATGAAAAGACCAACAACTAGCATAGATATTATCAGCCAAGTGAATTGTATTGGTATATCCATTGTCAGTATTGCTGACCATAGAAATTACCGTAGATCCTTCATCCAAATGACAAGCAATCCAGAATTTCAAGTGCCTGTTCTTCAAAGCACCGGCAGGGTCCTTGTAGCAGATGCAGCTTTCCCTTTAAATAGAAGATACACTACTTTTTCTTTCCTTGCTGTGAAAATATGAAAAAATAATAAACCAAATAATGTGGCACTAACTTAGGTGAACTCTAATATAATAAATGCAATTTCTGATGGATGCAATTTCCAATTTCTGTGTAGCTATGTTCAAGAAACTATGTATCCCCCAATGGGACATTAAAGGCATTTATTTTTACAACATGTAAATAAAAGTAGAAATACATCTTTTTATTTCAGTAGAAAAAGTTGATAAAATCACAGATACAGCTTACAGAGCAGAGTGTAACAAGATCAAAATAACAACTGTCATGTACATAATTATGTCACTGATGTGTCTCCATTCACCCGCCGCATTTCAGAGACCTGTAGCTCTTTCCTCAGGGGTATTAGAGGATTTCACTTCTAAATTAACAACAATAGACAAAAATGAGAAGACGTAAATATAAAATCAACAACAAAAGCAGGTATCACCACCCTGGCAGTTGGATCTTGGAGGCATGAATGTGTAGCTAACAGAAAAAACCTTCTGCGCTACTATAGGTATAGATAAAACTATTGAAAAAAGCTGCAAACACCTAGACCTAGATACCACTAGCACAAGGAAACAAAACAAATAAAATGATGTTGCGCTAATATCAATAGTACTAAGGACACAATAATTCAAAGAGTGGGGAGACTGAAAAAATAACCCCAAAACAGAAGTGATAAGTATAAAGACCTGAATCCAAACCTAATTAGGTGCAATATGAACTGTGACAAAGACAACGTGAGTAATAATCAGCAAGTGAACATAAATAATTAATAAAGATGTAAAGACCTGAACCCAGACCAAACTAAGTGCAATATAGATTGTGATGAAATACAATGTGAACAATAGTCACCAAGTGAACATAAATAATGTATTCAACATACTAGCACAAACACGTCCTAAATAAAAGTGCACAAAAAACACCATGCAAAGAAAACTGTGCCAAAATCAAATGGCACAAAAATCTGTGCAACACTAATCATACAAGGTCCATGAAACTATAAATGCATGAAACTATAAACGCATCATAAATAATACTTAAAAATGTAAAGGCCTGAAACCAGACCAAACTAAGTGCAATGTGGATTGTGATGAAAGCAACGTGCACAATAATCAAGTGAACATAAATGATGTATTCAACATAATAGGACTAACACGTCCTAAATAAAAGGGCACAAAATGCGCCATGCAAAGAAAACCGACAAAATCAAAAAGCAAAAATATATATGTGCAAAACTAATCATACAAGGTGCAAGAAACTAAAAATGCACCTTATAATCAGGATTGATGCCAGTGAAAAATGCACAGTGGAAGTAAACGTGCGTCAATAAGCACAAACAATAATTAAAGAAACGTGATATACAACAAATAATGAGTGACCATCAAAATAAACATAAGTGATCATCAAATCGGCATAAAGTCCATGTAAATAGACCGCCAACTCCAAACGAACAAAGCAACTGGGTGAAATGAATGATAGATCCGTCACCGGCTAAAATGCCTCCTCACCTCCACGCCAAGACCCCAAGGTCCTGATTTGATAATCACTTATGTTTATTTTGATGATCACTCATTATTTGTTATATATCACATTGCTTTATTTTTTGTGCTTATTGACACACGTTTATTTCCACTCTGTGTTTTTCACTGGCATCTATCCTGATTATAAGGTGCATTTTTAGTTTCATGCACTTTGTATGATTAGCTTTGCACATATATTTTTTTGTTTTTTATTTTGTCACAGTTTTCTTTGCATGGCGCTTTTTGTGCCCTTTTATTTAGGACGTGTTAGTCCTATTATGTTGAATACATTTATGTTCACTTGTTGATTATTGTGCATGTTGTTTTTATCACAATCCATATTGCATTTAGTTTGGTCTGGTTTCAGGCCTTTACATTTTTAAGTATTATTTATGATGCGTTTATTGTTTCATGCATTAATAGTTTCATGCACCTTGTATGATTAGTTTTGCACAGATTTTTTGCCATTTGATTTTGGCACAGTTTTCTTTGCATGGTGTTTTTTGTGCACTTTTATTTAGGATGTGTTAGTCCTATTATGTTGAATACATTATTTATGTTCACTGACTATTGTTCACGTTGTATTTCATCACAATCTATATTGCACTTAGTTTGGTCTGGGTTAAGGCCTTTACATATTTATGTATTATTTATGTTCACTTGCTGATTATTACTCACAGTTGTCTTTGTCACAGTTCATATTACACCTAATTAGGTTTGGATTCAGGCCTTTACACTTATCACCTCTGTTTTGGGGTTATTTTTTATGTTTGGCTATGTTTGCCTATGCAGTTGATTCCCAATCTGTACGGTGAGTAGCAATTTATCCTGCTAACAATTCATACATAATAACTAAATTTTTAGCATCAGAAATTGTATTTATTATATTAGAGTTCATCTGAGTTAGCACTGCATTGTTTATCTATGTGGGGGCACATGTCTAATGTGAGCAGCTACTCTGTAGTATACAGTGTTTCATTCAATCTCACTTGAATATTTTTCCCATTAATTAAGTGGTGGCACATTTATTTATTTATTTCAGGTACTTATTTAGCGCCGTCAATTTACGCAGCACTTTACATATATATTGTACATTCACATCAGTCCCTAAGTCCCTAACCCTCAAGGGGTGTACAATCTAAGGTCCCTAACTTACATTCATACATACATTGGCCAATTTAGACAGGATCCAATTAACCTACCAGCATGTCTTTGGAGTGTGGGAGGAAACCGGAGTACCCGGAGGAAACCCACGCAAGCACAGGGAGAACATGTGAACTCCAGGCAGGTGGTGCCGTGGTTGGGATTCAAACCAATGACCCTAGTACTTAGGTATTTTACCATTATTCATGAAAAACAAAATAACCTCCTAACCATTCTATACTGTTACAAATAACTTTTTGAAGATATGTAAAGTAGAATTAAAGACAAAACTTTTTCTTTCTTTGCATTTTGGATAGAGTAAGGGAGGGTTATAACCCTTCCCTGATGGTGGATAATGTAGTCTTATATAACTTATTATCTCACTTTTGTCTACTGTATGATAAATATCCAGCATCCCTTCAACATATTTGCATTTTAGAAAAGACATGCCCTTGTAGCGAAGCTTGATCACAGATTTAATTGGCTATAGATTGTGAAGGATTCATAGAGATGGGTTGGGTTAGGGGGGGATTTTGGTCAAGTACAGCTGGACAAAGTGTATAATATACATACAGTATATAGTAGGGGCAGACTGACAACTCATGGGGCCCCCGGGCAATAGGGGATCATGGGGCCCCTGTGTTCTTGCCCAAACTTAAAAAAGCCTATGAAAAAGGTACCAGGGACATCTCATGGGGCCCCCTACTGACCCCGAGCCCTCGGGCAAAGCCCGAGTTTCCAAATGGTCAGTCCGCCCCTGGTATATAGCCATGGAAGACTGTGCAACTCCAATTGCAAAGTACAGCACAACAGGCGCAGTAGAATCAGACTACATACTGTACCTTATCCAGATAGCAGTAGCTTACTGTGCCTTCAGACTAGACATGTACAATTCATTTTGTTACAAATCTAAATTCAGATGAAATTTTCATTATTTGGAGATTCTGATGTTTCCATATCTATCCAAGTTCATTTTATTCAATTCGTTATGTTATAATTTGGAGATTCTGATGGATCCACCTCCATCCAACCCAAACAGAGTGCATAAGTAACCTCCTGAAATAACAAATTAACATGTTAAAAAGTATATATTATTATTATACAGGATGTATATAGCGCCAACAGTTTGCTCAGCGCTTTACAATATAACGGGAGACAATGAAGCAACAATACAGTTCAATACAAGAGGGTTAGGAGGGCCCTGATCCTGGGAGCTTACAATCTGAGAGGAAGGAGCTGGTGGTAAAAAAGGTAATAACTGTGGGGGATGGACTGGTAGGAGGAATAGAAGATTCCGTTATATGGCCAATCTGCTGAAATAGCTTACGAAATATGAAAAACGAATATTCAAAATTAATCTGAATATATGAAACAAATCCGAATATACAAAATGAATCCTGAAAACAAATCATTCTAACATAACGAATATGATGAAACAAAAGGAATTACTTAACAAAACTAAATGAAACAAATTTTTCCGACGTGCACATTTCTCCTTCAGACTTTCCAAAGGGACAACTTTAGCTCAATAGGCCTGTTTACATGTAATACAGAGCGAGAATCACCTGGCCTGCAGCTGATTGGATTAACAAGAAGCATTGTTTGATTAGTCTGAAGGAAGATCATCTATACTCAATACAGAACTGGAGGAAGAGTCAGCAGGAGTCTGAGCATTGCACCTGTGACCCGCTCAGGGCCGTGGTTAGGGGGTATCACCAGGCCAGCAGGGGGGCCCAGGCAGCTGAATTGGATGTGGGCAGGAAGGGTGATCAGCATGGTGGGAGGGGAAATTACAGGAACCGATCCCCTGTATGGCTCTCCCAGCAGCAGCTAAAAGCTGTCTTCTGCTTGCTTTCAGCTGCTGCAGAGAAAGTCATACAGGGTACCAGTTCCAGTAATTGCTCCCTCACTACACCCATCACCCTACCTGTGTGCCCCCATACAGTGCTGCCGACTTCCCTCCTCTCCTTCCACCAGCAGCTGCCAGCACATAATATGATTCTTCAAGATGGAGAATGGGGGAAGGGTGCGGTAAATATGTCACATTTACCAGCCCCTCCTTTCCTGAACAAACACAATACTTATCGGTACCAATCACTCACTGTGTTCATTCATAAATAAAGCATAGTAAACTCTTTTTCTTGGGGTAGGGGGCCCTGTCAAGTTGGCTGTATAGTGCCCCGTGGTTTCTAACAGCAACCCTGGACCCACTGATTATATTTGCAACACTTTGGAAGTTCTGATGCAAAAAATAATAAGTACATGTTCTTGATTACTTGCAATACAGTTGCATTCATTCTTTTTTTTTTGCATAAAACGCAGTAATCGCTACATAGCGATTACATGCGAGCAGCTGTAATTAGTTGCAGGAGTTGGCAGCCTCCCGTTGCTTTTCAGCTCTCCCAGACTGATCAAGCTGCTGTCTGCGGTCCCTGTGCTAATACATGCATGGGGCCATGCGGGCCACGTTTTGCGCAGGCACGAGAGCCCATTCATTTGAATGGACTCTCGTGCACCATGACACGCAGGGAAGAAGTCCCTGCACTTCTTCCAAAAATGCAGCCCCCTTGGGAACCTCGATTCCCAGTACGGTTGTTTTCTAGTGCAGGCGGTGTGCCATTAGAACTAACGGCACCCGCTCGTGGGTCCGCATTCCTCTGTGCGGGTGGTGCGGCTGCCTGGATTTTCCTGAGGATCTGCAGAGGCACCACCCACACAGATGTGAACCTAGCCTAATACAGGAGGTGTGTTACTAGCCAGATCACCAGTGTAGCACCCTCCTAGATACAGTAAGTACTAGCTTTAGGTAAATTTCGTTCTCAGCTCTCCTGTAATCAGTGAAGCTACTTGTGATTACTCTAGTCCAGGCATGTCCAAAGTCCGGCCCGCGGGCCATTTACGGCCCGAGGGTCGGTTTAATACGGCCCTCCATGTCAGTGTGTCAGTGTGTCTTATGGAGCGAATATGGAGCGGCCGGTCCGGTATTTCCACCGCGGCCGTGTCAGAATACCAGGCCGGCCGCTCAGCTCTGCAGCGGGACCTTACCTGTTCCTCTATCCAGCGGCGCGCTGTCTTCCCGCTTCTGTAGTGTGGGCGCTGGGCATGACAGCCGGGTGCCAAG
The DNA here is from genome assembly GCF_062004578.1 of Staurois parvus. NCBI lineage: Eukaryota > Metazoa > Chordata > Amphibia > Anura > Ranidae > Staurois > Staurois parvus. The sequence goes on along the minus strand of NW_028318083.1, from coordinate 9,476,420 downwards.
TGCGCATGCGCAAGAAGAGGTGCTTTTTGTGAATGGTAAGGCGGTACCTGGGACACATGACAGATCCCAGAAGCCGCCGGACCAATCACAAAGCGCAAGTGCTTCTCGCTCATGCGCACTGGGCACCCGGCTGTCATGCCGAGCGCCATTACAGAAGCCGGGAAGACAGCGCGCGGCTGGATCGAGGAAGAGGTAAGATCAAAGAACAACTGCGGAAGTAAGAGCGGGTACCTGTCAAATTCAGGTACCCGCTCCCCACCTCCCCAAAGGTCAGCAGTCATCTGTACTGTCCGCAGTCTCTGGTCATCCCTGTGCTGTCCGCAGTCTCTGGTCATCCCTGTGCTGTCCGCAGTCTCTGGTCATCCCTGTGCTGTCCGCAGTCTCTGGTCATCCCTGTGCTGTCCGCAGTCTCTGGTCATCTCCTGTACTGTGTCTGCAGTCCATTAGTTCAGAATTTTTTTTTCCTGTTTTCTGCCTCTAAAACCTAGGTGCGTCTTATGGTCAGGTGCGTCTTATACGGCGAAAAATACGGTAACTTGGCATAAAATAATTTATTTGCATTTAATTGTAATGGTTCAAAGAATGTTTGGAAAAATGTTCGGCCCTCCACCATGTTCACTTCATCCAATCTGGCCCTCTTTGAAAAAAGTTTGGACACCCCTGCTCTAGTCTACTCTGAGTTTCACAGGCTGTGGGTTTGGCTGCTTCCCCTTGTTCTCCGGATGGTCCTGCAAAGTAGCGGGCTGCTAGAGTCACATAAGTATTCTACAGCATTAATATTAATGTGCTCCTGGTCTGGGGAAGGGTGCCCAGATGGTGTGATAGTCTGAGACCTGGAGCAGAGGGGTCCTAGTCTGGGGAAGGGTGCCCAGATGGTGTGATAGTCTGAGACCGGGAGCAGAGGGGTCCTGGTCTGGGGAAGGGTGCCCAGATGGTGTGATAGTCTGAGACCTGGAGCAGAGGGGTCCTGGTCTGGGGAAGGGTGCCCAGATGGTTTGATAGTCTGAGACCTGGAGCAGAAGGGTTCTTGTCCAGGAGGAGGAAATCCCAGCCTGTAGGGCTGCTGCCCTTCTGGGCAGTTCAGCTACTGCTCATCAAGGTCTTGGGGGTGCTATTCTACTGACCTCTGCTGAAGCTGACTGAGGGACTTCCTTTGTGGATCTAGTGTGACAAATTCATACCATGATCTCCTTTGTAACTATAAACTGAGGTATGAGGAAGAAGCGGAAGTTTCGATATGTGTTACGTCACCACGTCCTCCTGCTGCCGTCACATCTGGTCTGGTGCCATTTGCCCTCCAAGCTGGTTATTGTGGCGAATGGAAGGACACCCCAGCTCCTGTGCTCCTTCACAATGAGACCACATCACTATTCAGGATGGTTACCGCGGCAAATGGCCACTCTGGACACCCCAGCTCCTGTGTTTCACCATGCTGAGACCATATCACCACTCGGGACTAGACAGGTGACACTGTAGGATTTATGCATATGCTTGAGAACATCAATCTCTCTAAATTTGCTGTTATTACTATTATTATTATACAGGATTTATATAGCGGCAACAGTTTTCTCAGCGCTTTACAATATAACGAGAGACAATACAGCAACAATACAGTTCAATACAAGAGGGTTAGAAGGGCCCTGCTCCTTGGAGCTTACAATCTAAGAGGGAGGGGCTAGTGGTACAAAAGGTAATAACTGTGGGGGATGGACTGGTAGGAGGAATAGAAGATTCCATTATTAGCTGAGGGCAGGATAGGCTTCCCTGAAGAGATAGGTTTTCAGAGATCGCCTAAAAGTGAGCAGAATAGGAGATAGTCTGATAAATTGGGGTAGAGAGTTCCAGAGGATGGGGGAAGCTCTGGGGAAGTCCTGGAGACGAGCATGGGAGGAGGAGACAAGGGAGCTAGAGAGCAGGAGGTTGTGCGAGGAGCTGTATTTTAATACTACACTTAGTCTGGCGCCCCTTGTACTCTCTTTTATATACCTACAGAATTTTCAGCCTCAGTCCTCATGCACACTGGACATTTTTACAGCTGCTGTTTTTGGCTTTTGACATTTTTTTCTACAGCTAGCAAACCACCCCAGCATGTTATCCTATGTGTCCATGCATACATAGACTGTAATCAATGTTTTTTTGGCTGGGACATTTTTTAGCTGGAAAAAAACCCCAGGACTAGTGGGATTCTAGAGGAGTTATTTAGATGTAAACACGCTTTAACTGCAGCAAAATGCGATAAAACACAGCAAACCGGTGTTTTTGGATGTTTTTTTTAACCAAAAAAAAATGTATTTTGGTCAAAAAAAGGCTAAAAAGTGTAAATGCGGAAAAACGCCACTAATCACGACAAAACGCCACTAAAAGCTAATGCAAAAACGCTAAAAAAGCTGCAAAACTCACGTTTTTAATGTGACTTTGCACAGCTACCTTTACCAGCTTTGTCAAAACGTCCAGTGTGCATGGAGCCTAACTCTCAAGGGTGCTGCTGTGGATGCTGCAGTTCTGTTATAATTTATTGGACTTCTATATGGACCGTTACTTTCACACAATGGCTATTTCTGCAGCACCATTTTATCTATAATTCAACTCCAAATCGGTAACCTGTAGAAATGTTTAAAGCGTCAACTATGGAGTTTTTTAAGTTTGGCGCCATTCCATGAGCATGTGCAATTTTAAAGCATGACATATTGAGTATCTATTTACTCAGTGTAACATCATCTTTCATATTTTACAAAAATTGAATTATATATTGTGTTAGGCTAGGTTCACATATGTGCGGGTGGTGCCACTATGGGTCCGCACAAAAATCTGTGCAGACGCACCACCCGCAGAGAAGAATGCGGACCCACGGACGGGGGCCATTAATTCTAATGGCACGCTACCCGCCCTAGAAATTGTAACCGTACTGGGAACCGAGGTTCCCGTGCGGGCTGCGTTTTCAGAAGAAGCACAGGGACTTCTTCCCTGCATGTCTCGGAGCATGGGAGCCCATTCAAATGAATAGGCTCTTGTGTCTGCGCAAAACGCAGACCATTTGAACGCAGATATGTGAACCAGGGGTCATTGCGTTTGAAAAATTGCTGTGCAAATACTGTGTGACATAAAAAGTTGCAGCAACCGCTATTTTATTCTCTAGGGCCTCTGCTATAAACTATTATATAATGTTTGGGGGTTCTAAGTAATTTTCTAGCAAAAAAAATTGATTTTTACATATATGAGAGAAATATCAGAACTGGAAGTGGTTTAATAAAGGAAAAATACTGGAGCAGCCAGAATCTGGAGCAGTAGTGCGTAACAGCCAATCAGCTTCTAGCTTTCACTTTTAGAACAAGTGAAAATTTTGAAGCTAGAAGCTGATTGGTTACTATGCAGATCCTGTCTGCTCCAGTAAATCCCCCCGCCCGTTATGCTTTTACAACACAGTGACTTGAAGCGACGCTCTTGACCAGCATCGATTTGTGGTTTGTGCTCCCCCAGCGTCGTTTTCCCTTGTTCGCCTGCAGCGACCCAACATCACCAAGATGGCGCTGCAGCTCCAGAGACACGGACGCGGAGGATCGGGGAAGTTCGGCCTCTTGTAATCACAACTCTGTGATCCTTCCAAACAGGAGCAGCAGCGGCGCTGTGAGCAGAGCTGGGAGAAGTGCGGCGATCGGGAGCCGGGCACTGCCACAGACAGCCCCGAGCATCCGAGGACGGAGAGGATCCGAGCCCCCCGCACTGCAGTCTGGGGAGAACTTGGCCGGGCGGTGTTGGGGAGGGGGGGAGAACAGTGAAGATGAATCGAAGTTTCAGCAAGTCCCAGACTCTGAGATATGTGGCCAGCAGCGCTGTGGAGGTGAAGAGCAAGGTGAGTGAGGGAGGGGAGTGTGCTTTGTTTGGGGCTCCTAGTCGGATGTCCCCCCATCCTGTCCTCCTACACACCCCCTCTGTCCACAGCCCTGCATGGGAATGAATGGAGATCTCCATGGATGGGAGACGTCCTGTGCTGCTGGATCACATACACATCCATCTCTTTTGTTTCTTGGGGAATGTTAAGAATTCCTCGTTCACATCCATGGAGCTGGGAACCTTCTCCTCTCCATCTGTACAGGACTGCTGGCTGGGGACCTGGGGTGTCATCTACAGCGTGGTGATCACACCTGACAGGTCACCAGTATACAGCACTTCATTTCTCTTTATATACCAGATGATCAGCTGCAACCTAGTATAGGATGGATCAGTACCAGGGCTCATGTACTCTCCATGGATCTGTTCATGTGTCAGAAAATGGATCGGTACCAGGGCTCATCTACTGTCCATGTATCTGTCCATATGTCAGAAAATGGATCGGTACCAGGGCCCATCTACTGTCCATGTATGTGTTCATATGTCAGAAAATGGATCGGTACCAGGGCCCATCTACTGTCCATGTATGTGTTCATATGTCAGAAAATGGATTGGTACCAGGGCCCATCTACTGTCCATGTATGTGTTCATATGTCAGAAAATGGATCAGTACCAGGGCTCATCTACTGTCCATGTATCTCTTTATATGTCAGAAAATGCATCAATACCAGGGCTTATCTACTGTTCATGTATGTGTTCATATGTCAGAAAAAGGATCAGTACCAGGACTCATCTACTCTCCATGTATATGTTTATATGTCAGAAAATGGATCAGTACCAGGGCTCATGTACTCTCCATGTATCTGTTTATATGTCAGAAAATGGATCAGTACCAGGACTCATGTACTCTCCATGTATGTGTTCATATGTCAGAAAAAGGATCAGTACCAGGGCTCATCTACCCTCCATGTATGTGTTTATGTCTGAAAATGGATCAGTACCAGGGCTCATCTACTCTCCATGTATCTGTTTATATGTCAGAAAATGGATCAGTACCAGGGCTCATGTACTCTCCATGTATCTGTTTATATGTCAGAAAATGGATCAGTACCAGGGCTCATCTACTCTCCATGTATCTGTTTATATGTCAGAAAATGGATCAGTACCAGGGCTCATCTACTTACAACTGTCCTTATAAAATTCTGCTGTAACATAAAATGTATCATTTCATAGGCTGATCTGAGAACTGTCCCTGTACATTATGTATTCATATGTAACATAAAATGTATCCTTACCAAGGCTGATCTCCTTACAACTGTCCTTCTAATATTCAGCTGTAACATAAAATGTATCATTACCAGGGCTGATCTCTGTCCATCTGCTATTCATCGGCAACACAGTATAAAATGTATCATTGCCTAAGTTGATCTCAATTTAGGGCCGCTTCACACTTGAATTGCACAGGAACCCAGTCCGCTCATTTCAATTTTGAAATCTTGGGTAAAAATAAGTAGTTGAGCCACCTTTTAACACCCCCCCTTAAGGTGCAAAGGCAGCTGGATGGAGATATACCCTTTCTACGATCACAGCAAAAATTATACTCAGCGAACAGTACCTCCAATGAACACGACCTATTCAAGTAAATGCAACCGGTTGCAGCACAGTGGCTCAGGCTTTATGGGGTTAATACAGCCATTGTGGAGGTGATATACAACCTCCTCACCACTTGTCAAAGGCCTCTAAAAAGTGATCCAGCAGCAGGTTGCTGTTCAGAGGGCTGGCAAGGTCTGCTACATGTATAAATTTAGCCTAATTGTCCATTTAGTATTCCACCATATCCTAATACAAAATGTATCGTTGAATGGGCTGATCACCTTGTAAGTGTCTATCTAGTATTCAGCAACATAATACAAAATGTATCCTTGTCTATGCTGATCTCCTTATAACTGCCCATGTAGCATTCAGTAATATCATAATACAAAATATACCCTTGCCTGGGCTGATTACCTTATAACTGCCCATCTAGTATTCAGCCATAACATAATACAGAATGTACCCTTGCCTGCGCTGATTACCTTATAACTGCCTATCTAGCATTCAGCCATAACATAATACAGAATGTATCCTTGCCTGGGCTGATTACCTTATAACTGCCCATCTAGTATTCAGCCATAACATAATACAGAATGTACCCTTGCCTGGGCTGATTGCCTTATAACTGCCCATCTAGCATTCAGCCACAACATAATACAGAATGTATCCTTGCCTGGGCTGATTACCCTATAACTGTCTATCTAGCATTCAGCCACAACATAATACAGAATGTACCCTTGCCTGGGCTGATTACCCTATAACTGTCTATCTAGCATTCAGCCACAACATAATACAAAATGTATCCTTGCCTGGGCTGATTACCTTATAACTGTCTATCTAGCATTCAGCCATAACATAATACAAAATGTATCCTTGCCTAGGCTGATTACCTTATAACTGTCTATCTAGCATTCAGCCATAACATAATACAAAATGTATCCTTGCCTAGGCTGATTACCTTATAACTGTCTATCTAGCATTCAGCCATAACATAATACAAAATGTATCCTTGCCTAGGCTGATTACCTTATAACTGTCTATCTAGCATTCAGCCATAACATAATACAAAATGTATCCTTGCCTAGGCTGATTACCTTATAACTGTCTATCTAGCATTCAGCCATAACATAATACAAAATGTATCCTTGCCTAGGCTGATTACCTTATAACTGTCTATCTAGCATTCAGCCATAACATAATACAAAATGTATCCTTGCCTGGGCTGATTACCTTATAACTATCTAGTATTCTGCTATAATATAAAATGTATCCTTGTCTATGCTGATCTCCTTATAACTGCCCATCTAGTATTTGTCTGTAACACAATACAAAATGTATCCTTGCCTGGGCTGATCTCCTTTTCTGCTTAGCTTTCCTAGCTGTCTGTACTGGATGTGATCGGTGACAGCTCAGGTAGGATGTAAATCCATACAAGCTGCTGTATGTTTACAAATGGAGAGCCGTGCAGCTTGGCATTGGTGTGGCTGATTGTCAGGGGTGTAGAGAACATCACCGTCATGGTCAGTCCAGGCACAGTCTAGCTGTGGATGATGTGTTTTCATGGAGTCGGCGCTCTAACAATGTCTGGATTTAACAGCATGCACATGTTGTGGTGTGGAGATGCCTACTATAGGCTGTCCGCTGAAAACACTTGGAAGGAAGAGTAGGGAGAGGAAGGCTTTGCGCATACTGCTGGGGCCCTATGTTAGTACAGGCACTCTGACAGTTGTGCTGATTATATAGTGGGATTTACTGAAGTGCAGCAGCCTCGTTCCACACCTCTGTGAGTCAGTGCAGGTTCTGTGTGTACTCATCAATTAAGCTTTCATCTCTTGCCTTGTTTCGACTTGCAGCAAGGAGCCCTGAGCTGTTTTCTAGGCTCTGGCTTTCTTTATTGGTGAGGCAGAGTGATGTTTCCCATCATTAAATTGCTGTGCGTGATAGGACAGGCGTGACATCACGCACTGCAAATCATACTAAATTTCTGAGGTTTTTTTCTAAGTTGATGAAAGATTGCATACTCAGTATACCAATGAGTTTATATTGTACTTGGTGCAAGTAAACAAAGTGATTTGTTCAGCTTGCCTATAGGAAGGCTGTAATTATTACAGGTAGCACCAACTATTTATGTGCTGTATATTCACATTTATCCCTGCCTCAAGGAGCACACAATCTAAAACTGTCTCCAAACTGATTCAAATTTGATCTGTGTTTGGGTTCCCCCGCAGCTGCTGATTGGTATATTCTTACAGCGACGTCATGCAGTGGCCCTGCGGGGGGATTTCTCCATCTACCTTGTTTGGTGGATGGAGCCATTTGATAATCTGGCTATACATGGTTCGAAATCCGGCTGGTTTAGCAGGGACCGGCTGAATTTTGACCCATTTATGGGCAGGCTGATTGTACCCAAGTTGATCTATCGATTGACTTGGGTACAACCAGCCTGTTGGAATTTTCTGCATGTGATTACTGCCAGCGGCTTTAGCCGGCAGAAGACAATATCGCTGTGGGAGGTATTCTGTTATCAACACTGACTGTGTTGCTGGGGGAATCAAGCAATTTTTTTTCACCCTTGGTGAAAGGAAAGAAAATCAATTAACCTATGGATTGCTTTGTTTTTTCTTTGTTGAGCCCATTGGCTGAATGAAAAAAAAAACTAATGGTGTATCTCCTAGATTGTAAGCTGTAACGAGCAGGGCCCTCTGTTTCCTCTTGTACCAAATTGTATTGTAGCTGTAATGTCTACATTCATTTTGTAAAGCGCTGCACAAACTGTTGGTGCTATATAAATCCTGTATAATAATAATAGTTAACTTTAGTTTCCCATCTCGCATGCACTAGGATCAATTGAAATAAGAGTCATTCTGCACAAGCACAGGGAGAACATGGCAGTAGGAAACCCATGCAAGCGCAGAGAGTGTATGCACACTCCATGCAAATAGTGTCCTGACTGGGAACCTGGGGGGGATCCTGTTGCTGCAAGGCAGAAATGACACCCACTAAGCCACTGTGCTGTCATTAGCAGGGGTGGACTGACCATTTGGAAACTCGGGCACTGCCCAAGGGCCCGGGGTCAATAGGGGGCCCCATGAGATGCCCCTTGTACCTTTTTCATAGGATTTTTTTTAGTTTGGGCAAGGACACGGGCCCCATGATCCCCTATTGCCTGGGGGCCCCATGAGTTGTCAGTCCGCCTCTGGTCATTAGAGTATTGGTGACTTCTGAAAATGCTAGTTCTCAGGCTGACTCTGGCTTCAGTGCTTATGAGTCACTGTACCAGAACAATTTTGCAGCAAGTGAAGGCAGAAATCCTGATATCTTGTTTTGTTTAATTTGTTGTGCTATTGCACATTAAATTAAAAAATCATAAACCTTATAATCACAATAAAATATAAAAATCATGAGCCCTGGACTCAATACATCTCTCCTGTGGACTTTGGCTAGGTTCAAACCTATGCAGTTTGCGTTTGATCCATTTCTGCTGTGCGTTTTTGCCACATTTTTGATGCGTTTTGCAGTTTAATTTTTTTTTTTTTACTTGTTGCTGGGCAGATTAAAACGCATCAAAAACATGTAAAAAAAGACATACAAAATGCAGTACATGCTTTTCCACAGCGTCTCCATTGAAGTCTATGCAACCAAAAACTCAATGTTTTGCTTTTAAAAAAGTCCCTGACCCTTTCCAAAAAACGCTCCGTGTGAAAACGCAGAGATGTGAACGTGTCCCACAGGAAATCATGTTAAATGGACTGTAGTGCGTTTTTGCAAAAGGGTGCAGAAAACGCATAGGTGTGAACCTAGTGTGAGAGTGGACAGATTTACCTACTAGGCCACTGGGACACCTTTCCCTCTATTTCTCTTCTTTCCCTTTTCTTCTTCTCTTTCCATCTTTTAAGAATATGAGAATCATACTTCTTCATTTTGTTGCTCATAAAGAGAAGGAAATACGTATTTGATCCCCTGCTGATTTTGAATGTTTGCCAACTCACAAAGAAATGATCAGTCTAAAAATCGAATGGTAGGTGTATTGTAACACTTCAGCTCCCTCCACAGATTTTCAAGCGGATTAAGATCTGGAGACTGGCTAGGCCACTCCAGGACCTTAAAGTGCTTCTTCTTGAGCCACTCCTTTGTTGCCTTGGCCGTGTGTTTTGGGTCATTGTCATGCTGGAACACCCATCCACGACCCATTTTCAATGCACTGGCTGAGGGAAGAAGGTTCTCACCCAAGATTTGACGGTACATTGCCCCGTCCATCATCCCTTTGATGCGGTGCAGTTGTCCTGTCCCCTTAGCAGAAAAACACCCCCAAAGCAGATTGTTTCCACCACGTTTGACAGTTGGGATGGTGTTCTTGGGGTCATAGGCAGCATTCCTCCTCCTCCAAACACGCCGAGTTGAGTTGATGCCAAAGAGCTCGATTTTGGTCTCATCTGACCACAACACTTTCAAGCAGTCCTCCTCTGCATCATTCAGATGTTCAGTGGCAAACTTCAGACTGGCCTGGACATGTGCTTTCTTGAGCAAAGGAACCTTGCGGGCACTGCAGGATTTCAATCTTAGCGTAGTGTGTTACCAATTGTTTTCTTGGTGACTGTGGTCCCAGCTGCCTGGCAATCATTGACAAGATCCTCACGTGTAGTTCTGGGATGATTCCTCACTGTTCTCATGATCATTGACACTCCACGAGGTGAGATCTTGCATGGTGCACCAGACCTAGGGAGACTGACAGTTGTTTTGTGTTTCTTCCATTTGATAATGATTGCACCAACTGTTGTCACCTCCTCACCAAGCTGCTTGGCGATAGTTTGATAGCACAGTCCAGCCTTGTGTAGGTCTACAATCTTGTCCCTGACATCCTTGGACAGCTCTTTGGTCTTTGCCATGGTGGAGAGTTTGGAATCTGATTGTTTGATTGCTCCTGTGGACAGGTGTCTTTTATATAGGTAACAAAATGAGATTAGCAGCACGCCCTTTAAGAGACTGCTTCTAATCTCAGCTTGTTACCTGTATGAAATGCACCTGGTAGCCAGAAATCCTGCTGAATGATAAGGAATCAAATACTTATTTCCCTCATGAACATGCAAATCAGTGCATCATTTGTTAGACATACATTTCTTTTTAATTTTTTGTTGCTATTCTGTCTCTGTGTTACAATACACCTACCATTAAATTTTTAGACTGATCATTTCTTTGTGAGTGGGCAAACATTCAAAATCAGCAGGGGATCAAATACTTATTTCCTTCACTGTATAGCCCTGCTAGGTTTTGATTGTTTTAGTGGATTTCTGGCATGTGCTGTATGACAGATGCTCCCGCTAATGTGTTGTTTGACCTGTTCACAAGGTGCATTCTCTAAGAACAAATTTGTTGTCGATATTTGTATACTGCACCCCTCTCCCTATACTTGGGAGATGTTTATTCCTGTTTTTCTATATATTTTTGTTCTATTTATATCTCTAACATACAGTGGGGCAAAAAAGTTTGTCAGCCAGCAATTGTGCAAGTTCTCCCACTTAAAAAGATGAGAGAGGCCTGTAATTGGCATCATAGGTAGACCTCAACCATGAGAGACAAAATGAGAAAAAAAATCCAGACAATCACATTGGCTGATTTGGAAAGAATTTATTTGCAAATTATGGTGGAAAATAAGTATTTGGTCAATATCAAAAGTTCATCTCAATACTTTGTTATATATCCTTTGTTGGCAATGACAGAGGTCAAACGTTTCCTGTAAGTCTTCACAAGGTTGGCACACACTGTTGCTGGTATGTTGGCCCATTCCTCCATGCAGATCTCCTCTAGAGCAGTGATGTTTTGGGGCTGTCGCTGGGCAACACGGACTTTCAACTTCCTCCAAAGGTTTTCTATGGGGTTGAGATCTGGAGACTGGCTAGGCCACTCCAGGACCTTGAAAGGCGGTTGTGCAGAGAAGGATGACACAAATTTAAATGGTAAATATGGGCCAACAACGAGTCAAGAGACACTTGGCAGTCAGCGCTATAAGCAGTGGCAAGGTGTGCTTTCTTTCAGTGGGAAATTGATGGAGACAGTGGGAGAGAGCTGTATAGTGAATGTAAATGCAAATGCTTTTTTTATCTGACTGTCATGGCCCCACTAAAACCCATCCATGGAGCACCTAGGGGGTCTATGGACCCCAGGTTAATAACCCCTGCTTCAGGATAAACAGTATACATCATCCACCCCTTCAGACTGTGTGGACTCATGCACCAGTGCCATCTATCAGGTTTATTCTGTGTAACGAGCCCTTTAAGTGATGTCCAATTATCTGCAACTGGTATTCTAGCAATTTCTTCCTCAACTGCTTAGCACATATCGTACATTCATTTCATTCATAGATTACTAAGATGCTTGGCCTCCAGTGCTGACAATGAGGAAAAACCTGATGACTGCGTTTAGTTTTCTGACAAAGTGATGCTCGGCATGTGCACGGTTTTAGATTCTATTGCACGTACATTATCTCCCAGAAGTGAGTCCAACCCTCACATTTTTGTAAAGATTTTATTATATCTTTTCATGTGTCAACGCTGAAGAAATGACACTTTGCTACAATGTGACGTAGTGAGTGTACAGCTTGTATAACAGTGTAAATTTGCTGTCCCCTCAAAATAACTCAACACAGCCATTAATGTCTAAACTGTTGGCAACAAAAATGAGTACACCCCTAAGTGAAAACGTCTAAATTGGGCCCAAAGTGTCAATATTTTGTGCGGCCACCATTTTTTTCCAGCACTGCCTTAACCCTCTTGGGCATGGAGTTCACCAGAGCTTCACAGGTTGCCACTAGAGTCCTCTTCCACTCCTCCATGACGACATCACGGAGCTGCTGGATGTTGGAGACCTTGCGCTCCTCCACCTTCCATTTGAGGATGCCCCACAGATGCTCAATAGGGTTTAGGTCTGGAGACATGCTTGGCCAGTCCATCACCTTTACACTCAGCTTCTTTATCAAGGCAGTGGTCATCTTTGAGGTGTGTTTAGGGTTGTTATCATGTTAGAATACTGTCCTGCGGCCCAGTCTCCGAAGGGAGGGGATCATGCTCTGATTCAGTATGTCACAGTACATGTTGGCATTCATGGTTCCCTCAATGAACTGTAGCTCCCCAGTGCCGGCAGCACTCATGCAGCCCCAGACCATGACACTCCCTCCACCATGCTAGACTGTAGGCAAGGCACACTTGTCTTTGTACTCCTCACCTGATTACTGCCACACACACTTGACACCATCTGAACTAAATAAGTTTATCTTGGTCTCATCAGACCACAGGACATGGTTCCAGTAATCATCTCCTTAGTCTGCTTGTCTTCAGCAAACTGTTTGTGGGCTTTCTTGTGCATCATCTTTAGAAGAGGCTTCCTTCTGGGATGACAGCCATGCAGACCAATTTGATGCAGTGTGCGGCGTATGGTCTGAACACTGACAGGCTGACCACCAACCCCTTCAACCTCTGCAGCAATGCTGGCAGAACTCATACGTCTATTTCCCAAAGACAACCTCTGGATATTACGCTGAGCACATGCACTCAACTTCTGTTGTTTACCATGGTGAGGCCTGTTCTGAGTGGAACCTGTCCTGTTAAACCACTGTATGGTCTTGGCCACCATGCTGCAGCTCAGTTTCAGGGTCTTGGAAATCTTATAACCCAGGCCATCTTTATGTAGAGCAAAAATTCTTTTTTTCATATCCTCAGAGAGTTCTTTGCCATGAGGTGCCATGTTGAACTTCCAGTGACCAGTATGAGAGAGTGAGAGCGATAACGCCAAATTTAATACACCTGCTCCCCATGCATACCTGAGACCTTGTAACACTAACAAGTCACATGACACCACGGAGGGAAAGTGGCTAATTGGGCCCAACTTGGACATTTTCACTTAGGGGTGTACTCACTTTTGTTGCCAGCGGTTTAGACATTAATGGCTGTGTGTTGAGTTATTTTGAGGGGACAGCAAATTTACACTGTTATACAAGATGTACACTCACTACGTCACATTGTAGCAAAGTGGCATTTCTTCAGTGTTGTCACATGAATTACAAAAATGTGAGGGTGGACTCACTTCTATTTATTTTAAATATTTTGGCCAGAGGGACAAGAGCATGAGTGCTAAAGGTTGCCCATCCCTATTTTGGAGAGTGTTTGTTTTGATCTGTGTGCCGTAAACACTTCCATATTGTTCTACTCAGAGTCTGTTCAGCAGCAAGGCTGAATCTACTGCCATGTGACGGATCACGTACAACTCTGCTCTTCCAGGATGCAAATCAATTCTTAGAAAGCAGCTGATAGGGCAATTATAGTCTTTATTTCCATATATATGTGTATCCTTGTAACCATCTTATTATGAATACTTTGAGCAGTCACTGTAAGGCCTCATTCACATTATTATTATACAGGATTTATATAGTGCCAACAGTTTGCTCAGCGCTTTACAATATAACGGGAGACAATACAGCAACAATACAGTTCAATACAAGAGGGATTTGATGGCCCTGCTCCTTGGAGCTTACAATCTAGGAGGGAGGGGCTAGTGGTACAAAAGGTAGTAACTGTGGGGGATGTACTGGTTGGAAGAGTAGAAGATTCCAGTATTAGCTGAGGGCAGGATAGGCTTCCCTGAAGAGAGAGGTTTTCAGAGCTCGCCTAAAAGTGAGCAGAGTAGGCGATAGTCTGATAAATTGGGCTAGAAAGTTCGAGAGGATGGGGGAAGCTCTGGAAAAGTCCTGGAGACGAGCATGGGAGGAAGAGACGAGGGAGCTAGAGAGCAGGAGGTCGTGCGAGGAGCAGAGGGTACGGTTTGGGTGATATTTAGAGACAAGATCGGTGATGTAATTTGGGGCAGAGTTATAAATGGCTTTATACGTTATTGTTAGTGTTTTGAATTGTGTCCGTTGGGCAATGGGAAGCCAGTGGAGGGATTGGCAGAGAGGAGTGGCAGATACAGAATGGTTAGTAAGGTGGTGCTGAGGCCTGTACACCATGAATGGGTCATTTGCTTATGCAGAATGAGCTGCTGAGTGCTGCATGGAGGCAGCCTGTGCAAATGTCTGGGTACACAGCAGCTGCACAGACACAGCCACTCATCCTAATTTGCTTTGTTTCTGTGCTTCAGGACCCAGCAACGTGCTTCAGCACCTCCTGCGCATGCATGGATTTCTGCGCAAAGTGCAAAGACGGGACAGTGAAGGAAGTTGGGGAACTCTCTTTCTATTTGCATACATAAGCACACCTTGGCACATGCATAGATGCACCATGGTGCGCTGCCAGATCCCAAAGACCTGGCAGAGCACTTCGATGCATCTGTGCTTGCTCTGGACTATCAAAAATGGCAACACCAGTGGAAGGGGCAGAGCTATGATCAAGGAGACTGACGTTCCACTTTATTGTTTCTGAAACTTTTCTATGTTTAAATATATTTCAATGCGTGGGCATCTATATTTGTTCAGTACTCATGGAGGATCTGATTCCTGTTTATTAATGCTGCGTAATGATCATGCTCCACTGTTCTTCATTCTTATTGAAAATATATAGTTCAAGTCTTATATGATTTAAAAAATAGACTTTCCTGTAAGTTTCTTACTATAACAATGTCTGGCAAAAGGAGATTTTAGAAATCTGTATATGAAATGCAATAATCAAAATATGGAACAGAAAACCCAACATAAAAGCATAATTGCAGGTAAAAGTTTCTTTATTTTGAAAGGAGTATGGAAGGGATTGAACCTCTGCCAGGTTCTATTTACAGTGACAGGGCCCAATAAATAGAATGTGATGGAGAATCATTCAAACAGGTACACAGAACACTTTTTTGCTCAGTAGAATAAGGAAATGTGAGTTTTCATGCTACCTGCTGCTCCCTTCCCTTGCATGTCCTGATGTCCTAGAAATAAAAAGAAATTGGACTCGGGGAGAACATTGAGAAAAATTACAGACTTTAGCCGTTCACCGCTCAGTTTAAAGTGGAGTTCCTGCTTTCATAAACTAGCCTTAAAATTGTCCCCTCCCTCCCAACACCTATGCTATGTAACCTATTTTACAAAGATTTACTGTATATACTTACCTATTTTCAGGTCCTTCCAACCCAGTCACATGACAAGGATGTTGAATTCATATCGCCCAATGCCTGGGATATGTAGTTCCGGGTGTCGGGTAGGTAGTTTTATTTTAGCCTTGCCTGTCAGGTGGAAGCATTCAGGTGGCAGCGCTGCTGCCGATTGCTTACACACAGTGCCAGCCTCTCCAGCCCCCCCCATTGAGGTCTCCCGGGGTCCGCTTGCCCATCTGCGGGCCTGGGACCGGCTCACCACCGTCGGCTACAGGGGAGGGAAGAGAGCGGACACGTCTGCTCCCCTTCTTGTCCTAACCTGGAAGTGGTGTTATGATGTCACTTCCGGGTCCCTGTTGAGAGATTCGCAGCCATGGAGGCCGGCAAAGAATGTAATGCAGTGTGATGTACACTGCATCACAATCAGGGGAAATACAGGGGACACATCCAGGGTCTTTTAGACCCTGGATGTCTCAATAAAGAGAACCTGTCACCAAAAATCATTACATAGGTTACTTTGTCACATAGGGGAATTTTGCTTTAGATTTACCAAAAACCATATAATATGAGATCACACCTAAACATTACTTTCAATTGTATCCAAATAGACAGGCCCTTGCACTACACAGTTGAAGGTAAATCTAAAGGAAATTGGACAGAAAATTGTATAGTGTATGGCCAGCCTTAGGTCATAAACCTTTCTGCCTGCCTGTCTGCATTTGTGTGCACTGAGCCATGAATTCGCAGCTCAGTATACATTTATGGCACCTCTCTGTGCTGTGACAATATGACTCCCTTGTGCATGCCTGAGAAAGAAATCATCTCAGTCTGGCCATCAAATGGCCAAAGATTCTGAACTTAGAAGAAAGACTAGAGCATGGCAGCGCCCATGACAGACTAGAGCGTTGATTGCACAGCGCTGGCGAGGATCGGTTGTCAAAAAAGGCGCTTTTTGTTTGCAGAGGTTTAATTCTGCATTAACAGTATTAAAGGCAGACACAATAACCAAATTATTCTACCTCTTACACAGTAATATAGAGATTCCCCCTTCCATTATTTATTATAGGTACTTATATAGAACCATCAATTTACGCGGCACTTTACATTCACATCAATCCCTAACCCTCAGGAGATGTACAATCTAAGGTCCCTAACTCACATTCATACATACACATAGGTGGTTGGAATTCGAACCTACGACCCTAGTACTGCCAGGCGGAAGTGCTAACCACTTAGCCACTGTGCTGCCATGCATTGAATACTTGATGTACTTGTTATAAACCCAGGGGCGGACTGACCATTTGGAAACTCAGGCAATGCCCGAGGGCCCGGGAACCAGCAAACACAAATGCTCCTGCGCTTGGGGATGGACTCGATGCAGGCTACAACCACATAAGGAATGTCCTGGAACATGCACACCTTGCTGCCCTCAAATGGACAGGGGAAATCCAAATATACTGAATGAGGAAAGAACAAACAGAGGGCGCACAGGCCTAGTGCATTACCATAAAAAATGTTTAATAAAAAATAAAGTAGGTGTTGTACTCACAAACGACAATATAATCAAGGCACGTCATAAAAGAACAGCTGGATCAACACCGCGCTGAGTAACAGTCCGTAATAGGGAGTATAGACATCCAAAAGGCTGACACGTTTCGAGGACTTGCCTCTTCCTCAGAGCCAACTCTAAAGAACAGCTGGGTCAACACCGCACTGAGTAACAGTCCATAATAGGGAGTATAGACATCCAAAAGGCTGACGCATTTCGAGGACTTGCCTCTTCCTCAGAGGGCCCGGGGTCAGTAGGGGGCCCCATGAGATGTCCCTGGTACCTTTTTCATAGGTTTTTTTGAGTTTGGGCAAGGACACAGGGGCCCCATGATCCCCTATTGCCCGGGGGCCCCATGAGTTGTCAGTACACCCCTGTATAAACCTGTCCAAAACTTGATGTTTGTTGCTAATGCTCAGACTTAGCCAGGTAAAGTCTTAAAAATTGGCTTGTAACTGGACTGTGTTGGCTAGCTTATGGACAAGAAGACAAAACACCTCAGTTAGTAAGTTGTCTCAAAAACCTACCAGTAGTTATTGAAGTTTGGTTAACCCGTTCTGCAAATCTTTCTAAAATATGCCTGCCATCCATGTTACATTAGGCCTTAATACTACAGTGGTTTGGTAACGTGTTCTGTACTAGTATCTTTCTCAGGGACCTGAATGCTGACATGTACTTATTTTCAGCCTTGGGAAGGTAATAAATCTCATATAATAATGATAGGTTTAAAATCATCATCCATTGCTGAGTGCAAAACAGGTTAACATGTTTTATGTGTTTTTTTTATGTTTTGAATGGCATGATCTCTGCAGCAGTGTAGATGATTATCTGCAAACAAGTGTGTTAAGTTCTTTATAAATGGGTTGCTGGCTAAACAAAACAAAATAAAAAATTAACAGATTCCTCCATCTACCCAAATGAGGTGGGTGAAGGAATCTCCCCGGCTGAGACATTATATTCTGACAGCAGGACCCTTTACTGTCAGAATACACTGATCTGCATCTGCAGCCTCTGATCGAAAGACGTTTTCCAATGTTTCTGTTTGACAAAAGTGAAGTCTGAGTGACCTTTGTTGAACAGGGACGGCCACACTCATAATAGTAATTAATCCAGTTCCTGCTGAACCATCCAAATTTCAATCCATCTATGGCCAGCTTTAGTTCTTGGATTCTCTTAAAGTGTTACTAAACCCAGGACCCTGCATTCACTATATATCTGGTCTCACACAGAACATGGAAGTGCAATTATTTTAGTAAATATAAACTGACAAATACCTTTTCTCATCAGAAGTTAGAGCAGTCTTGTGACTTCTATCAGTGTCCAGTCCAGCACTAGCTAAAGCTTGTAGGAGGAGTTTTTTTTCTGCTCTAGGAGGATACAAATCCCCTGACCTCTGTCTGGACAGTGCTGATTGGCCCTGTGCTTATCACATGCACTCTCCCAAGAAAGAAAAAAAAAAAAACCTCTCTAGCAATACAAACCAAACTGAGCATGTGCATGCCTATGGTTCAGTCTGGAGATAAGTGGTGGCCGCTTGAAAAAGGGGAGGAACAGAGAATAAAGGATCAAACGGCCTTTTTACACAGTGCAGAGGATTAACCCCTTAGGTTCCATAGTGAGTATAACGAGAATGCTTTACTGCATATACAGACTGATTTTACTGTTGTGGGTTTAGTAACACTTTAACCCTTTGAGGACCAAGGGACGTATTTGTCCCATGTTTTTAATTGCATGTATCATCTGATTAAGAACTTAAAACTTTTTTTTTTTTTTTTGGTTTGAGTCAAAATTTTAGTTCTTATCAACAAACAACAAATGGATCTAGCTTTTTGCCAATTATTTCATGAAATGGCTTAGTTACAGCAACTGAAGTGTACGAACTTTAAAAACAAAAAAATTGATTCTTTTGGCATTCCAAAATCTTACGGTACTCAAAGGGTTAAAGGATAACTAAATGCTAACTCTTTTTTTTTTTACGTTTTTGGATAGAGTGGAGAGAGATTAGAACTCCTGTCAGTGTCACTACTGTCTGTGCCCCAGTTAAGGGGATTCAACCCTCTCTCTTTGTCCTGTATAGCATTATCGTTGAAAGTAAAAGAAAATCCCAAATTTTGAGTTGGCCCCAGGAAAGCAATATAGGGGAAATGTTGCAATGAGGACATTAGTTCTTGTGGCCATGGGTTCCCTAAGGAATTCCCTTAATTTGCAGGGATTTCCTCTCACTTCCAATTTGGCTGTGGCACAGGAAGTGAAGGAAAATCTCTGCAATGGGACACAGATGGCTAAAAAAAAAAAAAAATCTGACAGAGGTTAGACCCTTCCCTTACTCCATCCAAAATGGGAAAAAAAGTTTTGCCTATAGTTTTACTTTAAGCTGGCCATATACTAGTAGAATTTTGCTTAAAAATGTTTATTTTTGGAATGTCCATTTAATTTTCTAATGGATAATGTCAGTAGCAATTAAAATTTTGAACTACTTTTGGAAAACATTTTGTCACGTCTCGGTTGGCATTATTGAATGTACTGCTGTGATTCTTCATGTGAACGTTGGTTCGAAAATCTACCAGTATATGGCAGGCTTTAGTTTAGGTTGGTTTCATTCTTTGGCGTTTTTAGTGCCGGTTCACAATGATGCAGTGCAAATCTGATGCAGTTTCACAGTGCGATTTCTGCTGTGAGAGGTGTGAATTGAATGCAATTTCTAAGGGGACTGGGCATAGCAAGAAATGAAATTCGCACCACCCCCGTACTAAACTCACGCAGGACCCTTTTTTTCAACTGCATCAAATTCGCACCGCATAAGTGTGAACAGGCCTCATTGGAAATAAGGCTTTTTGACATTGCATGTGAATCTATGTTTTTCTGAATGCATCTGATCTGCATAGAATTCTCAGCAGTGTGAATCGCCATTTAATTGCCCCTTCTAGAAGCATCTTGTGTTTTTTTGTTTCTGCCTCTACACATCCCTCAGTGGTAGCCTATGTGTCCATGCACACATAGGCGTTTACAGGCATTTTGAGGAAAAAAAAAACAGCAGTGTTGGCATAACAAATGCCTTAAATGCATCTAAATGTTCTTAAAGTGGTTGTAAAGGCTGAAGGTTTTTTTTACCTTCATACATTCTGTACATGAAAGTAAATAATCTTTTCTGTGCAGCATCCCCCCCAGCCCCCACTAATATTTACCTAAGCCCCCTCTCCATCCAGTGATGTGCACTGGAGTTTTGGCAATCCCAGGACTCCCTCTCCTCATTAGCTGAGACAGCCATTGGCTCCCTCTGCTGTCAATCAGAGTCAGTGAGCCAATGAGAAGAGAGAGGGGGTGGGGCTGAGTCACGGCTCCATGTGTGAATGGACACACGAAGCAGCGGCTTGGGAATGCGCCTGCTCAGGTGCCCCATAACAAGCTGCTTGCTGTGGGGGCACCTGGCAGGAGGGAGGGGCCAGGAGGGATGGCAGGAGACCCAAGAAGAGGAGGATCCAGGCTGCTTTGTGCAAAACCAAGTATAACATGTTTGTTGTTGTGGTTTTTTTTTTTTTTTTTTTTTTTTTAATTTAACCCTTTAGTATCACCTTAAGCACTTGGGCGTTCATTCATTCCACCGGCCAGAATAAATTAATATTCTGGCCAATGAAATGAATAAATGCACAAGTGCTTAAACGTGCCTAAATACTTTTGCAAACACTCCGCTTTACTGCTGTTTTTGATGCCGCTTTACAGCTGTTTTTGACGCTGCTTTTCTCATGCCAGAAGAAAGACCTTGAGGAGAGCTGGGCAAACACGCAGTGTACATGAAACCTAAAATTCCAATGCGTTGTGAAATATGGATTTAGTTTCATTTTAATGCCTTTGTATGAAGCTTCTAGTCTGATGAGCAGTTTAATCCCCTGTTGTTCTCCATTAGTTACATTTCTGCTGTCATTTTCTGATCAACAAATATTGTGGTCTGTTAGACTCACACACAGCAAATATTTATGAAACTTTCACATGTATAAAAATATGCAATTTTCACAATCTAAAATGTGTCGTAATAGTGCAGTAGCCATTTTGTAACTTAAAGTGTGCTGTAAAAAGCTGATTGTTTTTATTTATTTTTTTTCGGTTAAGGGGGTCAGTTTAAAATCTCATTTGGGTTGTTATTGGTGTCTGTGTCTGCACTCTGTTTGGCCTCATTCACACAGGCACAGAGCCCCATACAGTGAGAACAGTCATCCTTTTATCTTTTTGGAGTAGTGGGGAGTTGTGTGCAGGCAGCTTTCATAGTGAATGGAAATGCAGCGGCTGTAAGGACTCCCCCTGCACAGCCGGGTTTGACAGGTAAGCAGAGACAGGTGCGAGCCCCTAGTGCAGAGCCAAACAGCTCTTCATTCTGTGCAGGAGTGATCCTTTTGTTTTGATAGACACATACTGTACATCAGGACAAAAGTGAAAGAAGATCCAATTTTACGTTTGTCACTAGAATGAGACATGAGAATAACACAGGAAATCTTCCAGTGGTGGGACATGTCCTGGTGACAACTTTCTGGGGTTTGCCCTTACTTTGGAGAGATCTTTTTTCACTGTTTTTTGTGTTGGGTACTGGAAGCAAAGGCAAATCTCCTCCAATGTGACACAGGCACCAAGAAACAGAATACAAAATCGGACAAAGGTTTAACCATCCCTGTTCTATATGAGACAAAAAAAGGTTTCACTTTAGATCCACCTTAAAGTGGAGCTCTACCCAAAAGGGGAAGTTCCACTTTAAGCCTTTGTCCCCCGCTCCCCATTAAGGATTGGCATCCTTGGGGAGCGGGAGGGAGGCCCAAGTTCGGGTACCTGTTCCCACTTCCACTGCGATCTCCTAGGGGAGCAGAAGTTGTCGTCTCCCCTCCCTCCCTGTAGTCTTCTGGGACATGTGGCAGATCCCAGAAGACTATGGGGTCATTGACAAAGCGCAGAACTTCTCACTTCTGAAGCCGCAGGCTATCACAGCCGTGTGCCCACACTAAAGACGCCGGCGCTGGGGAGAGAAGACGGCCAGTGAAACCAGCGGACACCACTGGACCGAGGGACAGGTAAGTGTCTGTATTTAAAAAGCAGCAGCCACAGTTTTTGTAGCTGCTGACTTTTATTTTTTATTTCTTTTCCTAGTGAAACTCCGCTTTAAGGCTAGGTTCACACTTATGCAGTTTGCATTTGACCCTTTTCTGCATTGCATTTTTTTTTTTTCTTGTTGCTAGTCAGATTTAAAACGCAAAATGCAGCAAAACACACTACATGCTTTTCTGCAGCGTTCCCATTGAAGTCTTCCATCTCTAGCCAAAAAAGTCCCTGGCCCTTTCCAAAAAACACATCGGGTGAAAACACGGAGATGTCAATGTGTCCCATAGGAAATCGTGCTAAATGGACTGTAGTGCGTTTCTGCAAAATGCTGCGGAAATTGCTTAGGTGTGAACCTAGGGTAAGGCCTTCTGCTCACTTGGCTTCAAAAATGCAGTTTTTAAGGGTGTTTGACATTTTTATATTTCCTCTAAACACCTCTCTATGTTAGGCCTGTGTCCATGCACACATAGGCATTTAGAAGCAGAAGAAAAAACCCAAGGCAGCGCATTCAGGAGAGGTGTGTTTCGCCGCAAAAACCTCCAGAGGCGCTTAAATATGTGCACACGTGATTAAGCATTAGCCATGTTTAGTTCATGCATGTTCATTCGTTTCAGTGGGTAGAAAAAAATATTCTGGCAAGTGAAACACCAAAACGCTTGATGCACCTGGACACTTCTGCAATTGAAAAAAACGCGTCTTTTGAGAAAGGTGTTTAGAAGGGTTGCAGTGTGCATGAGGCCTGAAACCAAAAATGTAATGTTGTGCTGCTTATTAGTCCTTGGATGTGGAGGCTGCATTAGTTCTCGCTTTTCAGGCTAAGAACACTTCCAGCAAGTACAGAAAATACCTGTTCATCTTGAACAAATGCAACCAACACATCTATGGAGTGGTGAACTGCAATCTATTAAATGTTTGTTTTTAGGTTTAAATACGCTTTAATATGACTGTACAAAAATCAGTGGTAATGAGTGAAGTCTTGTATCCTTTAGCATCAGGTTTTACAGCAGTTCAGAGAAGTCACACATGGTCGCAAAGCAGTGAAATTTATACATGTCAGGTTTGTCAGATGAAATTGCCACCAAACACTACCCATTTATATGAATGGCCTACAGGATTATCGTTTAAAGTAAGCTCAGTTAGTCTCCATTGAAGGATGTTTTTTAATACCGATTCCCCTTTATTACATGGAACATTTTAACCGAAAGATGAACTTGCGCTTTAATGATCAGGTAGCAGCCATTTCCCTGTCGCAGTAAATTGGACCATTGCTTTAGGCTTCACGTATGTTGCAGCTGCTAAACTGACATTTAGTGGCAGTTGGGCATTTTTTTCAGAAGTCCCTGAACTCTCTCTGTCTTCCTATGTGTCCATGTACACATAGTTGTGTAGAGGACTTTACAAGCAACCGAGTTTACTGGCATTTCTCTGAAAGCACAAAAACTTTGTTCAGGAAATAGTTTACCAGCATTTAAAACATCAAACTCTCCTGAACACTAGGAGCATTTGGCACTTCAGCATTTATTCATTTCAATGCCCAGAATAAATTAAAATTCTGGCCAATTAAATAAACTCCCAAACAGCAAATGCTGCTAAACTCCCCTGAACTGGTTTGAAAAAATGCAGCTTAGATGAGTTTTTAACACTGATTTTCTCCTGTCAAGAGAAACCGCGTTTACAAGGCCTTCATGAGGCCTTCTATAGGTTTTGCCTTTCCCTGGACCAACTGTTGCTGTAGGGTTCTGCGGATGTGAGTTTTTATTGGTTGATGTTGGTGGATATAGCTTTTTTTAAACCTAAGTAGGTAACTATGAATTCCATTAATGTCAAAGCTTTGCAGACCACAATTTCATTGGGTGATAGCAGCGGGAACTGGTTGACTGCGTGTTAACAACCAGTTAAAGAATTCTGCCATTTAAGGCTCCACTAGCGTTTTTTTTTTTTTTTTTAAAGCTCAAAAAATGCTGGATAAAAAACTCTGGTGGTAGCATTTTAGGAGCATTCGCGTTTTATTAGCGTTTTCACAGTACATGTAGGGGGGGGGAGCTAGAAAAAAGCTGTTTGGAGCATTTAGGAGTGTTCAGTTTTTTTTTTAACCACCTCCTGCCCGCCATATAAGGCAATGACGGGCGCAAGGCGGTTCTCTCATTCTGGAAGGACGTCATATGACGTCCTCGCACTCTAACCACACTTGTGCGCCTCCCTGGGACACAGTGGATCACCGATCAACGGAAAGAGCCAAAGACGTCGGCTCTGTCATGTGAACAGCTGATTGCATGTAAATAATGAAATGCCGGTTATCAGCATTTTTCTCCTCACGAGCTGTCAGGCGGACAGCTCCAGAGGAGAGGAGAACCGGTAATCGGCATTCCTCAGAGGGGACATGTACACTGATCATCAGGGCACTGATGATCAGTGTAGCCCCAGCAATGCCATCTGCCAGTGCTCATCAGTGCCACATCAATGCCACATATCAGTGCCTACCAGTGCCCGCCTGAGCTGCCTTTCAGTGCCACCTATCAGTGCCACATATGAGTGCTGCCTTTCAGTGCCCACCAGTGATGCCTGTCAATGCCCATCAGTGCCACCTATCAGTGCCCATCACTGCAGTCTCATTAGTGCACATCAGTGGAGGAGAGAAATCACTTATTTTCAAAATTTTATAACAGAAACTAAGCAAAAACTTTTTTTCAAAATTTTCAGTTGTTTTTGGTTTGTTTGGAAAAAAATAAAAAAACACAGAGGTGATTAAATACCACCAAAAGAAAGCTCTATCTGTCTCAAAAAAAATGATAAAAATGTCATATGGGTACAGTGTTGCATGACCGCGCAATTGTCATTCAAAGTGCAACAGCGCTGAAAGCTGGAAATTGGCCTGGGCAGGAAGGGGGTAGAAGTGCCCTGTAGACAAGGGGTTAATGCTGACAAATCGCTGCAAAAAAGTGCTGCTTTTTTTTCTGCTCCTAGAAGCTGAAGCTTGAAAAACGCTTCTCACCTACAATAGTGTACATGGACACATGGGTTAACACTATCCTTTATTATTCACATTCAATCCTTCTAGGGGCAGGAAAAAAAATGCTCATAACTAGCTGCTAGGAGCTTAAAAATATGCTAGTGTGCATGGAGCCTTAAGCGTCAATGTCTTCTGTCACTTGTTCGAATATTCAGATTGTTCCCTTCCCCATCCTGTCCATTGACCTAAAGTAACCTCGCACAGCATCAAGTGAACAGGCTGCACGTCTCCGAATGGAAACATGATCTAACAGAACACGTTATATAAAAGTCAATGTGAAAAAGATTTTGCACAAAAGAAAAGCACATTATTTCTTACACAGTGGGCAGCAGCAAAGAAACAAGTCCAAAAATGTATTGCAGTACAACTCATGTTCAGCTCCAGCGGGGAGTCTTTGGCTTAACAATGGGTCAAAATATGAGTTATTTGATCTATTGTCAGAGGTAAACTTGGAGGTAATTCAAATTGCTTGGAGGCAAAGTTTTGTAGAGAAACAGTGGAAAAGTCCAGCAGGATCTTGGCATGTAAAGAAAGCATTATGGGCACCAGGAAGACTTCATGTAGAGAACTGAATTTAATGTTCTTCATCTCATAATTTAACAATTCAAAGCAGACCCACACTGAATAACAGATTGCAATAGACTAGAATAAATACTAGATGCATGGATAATACTGATGGTCTAGTGATTGGAAACCAAGTATCTGATGACTAAAGAGAGGAAGGCGGTGTGGTCGGTCATAGGTTCCAGCTGCTATGTTCTTGGGCAGGTTAGATAATGATTTCTGCTAGTTCGGTGCATCACCCTGGTTGTGCTCTAAGTGAGGACATGGATGACTTTTTTTGTAATTTACCCATGTGCTTGCCAAGTCCTCTCCAAAACCCCTTGGTGGTTATCCTAAACTTTCACGTACCTCTCTATCTGTGGTCTTGCTCTTTTAAACCATTTACATAGTTACAGTATGGCATTGTTAAATGGAACTGTGCTCTATAAGGCTCCATGTACACAGGACACTTCTGAACGATGGAAACTGACTGCTGGAAAACGTAGGTTAAAAAACGTCTGTTTAGCCGCGTTTGTATACCACATTTATGCGTGTTTGCGTTTACAAGCATTTTATAAAGATAATTAATACAAAAAAGTGCAGCGCTTAAATAAATATACAATATATCTATAAATAATAAGCAGTGTAGTGACAGGGGATTGAGTGTGTCACTATACTGCTTATTATTTTTAGATATATTGTATATTTATTTAAGCGCTGCACTTTTTTGTATTAATTAGTCACTTCACCTAATAGGTAATAAGGTTAGTGTCAGCAGCTTTTTTAGGATTAGGGCTCTATTTCAAGCGCAGGAGGATTTTTTTCTATATTTTAGAAAGATAACCTCAGCAGACCTTCCAAAATGCCCAGAATGCACTGAAAAAACAGTGAAAAATTTACGATTTCAGATATTTTGAGAGAAATGGAGAGAGCAGAAGCAGAGAGAGCAGTATGTGTTGAGATTAGCTGTCTTTTTTTTCTTTCTTTTCTTTTTTTTTTTGGTGGTGTTTGGATGTGTTGCAGCTCATTTCTGTGCAGAAATTATTGCAGCAGTGTCTAACATATTTTCTTTCTTATGAAACCTCAAAGTATGGTGTACCAGGTCCATTGGAGTACCGGGAAAATGCTTTGCATGCAGTTTTCATGATGAAAAAAGGCTCTGGACAGCATCTGGAAATGGAAGAGTTAAAAAAAAATTTCAAATGCTTATAAACGTAGTTAGCCACTTTTACAAGCGTTTGAAACGCTGATAAAATCTACTCCTGAACACAAGTTTGATGCGTTCAAAAAAGGACTGTAAGCTCAACTGCCTGTAAACAACATAGTGTACATGGACACATAGGAAAACATTAGGGAGAGTTCAGGGACTGCTGAAAAAAAAACCACAGAAAAGCTCCTAAACGTGAGTTTATCAGCTGCAGTGTACATGGAGCCTAAGGCCCCATTCACACCTGAACATTTTGTAGGTTGAAGCTCAAAGCTACAAAACGGTCAACAATGTGCTGAGATGGTAGCCATTCACCTATGAGTGCTCAAGCAACTGTAGCTCAATGCCTGATGCTTTAAAAGCTGCAGGAGCTAATTTAGCGGCAGATTTGGGTATTTGTGGCTCTACAGACTTCAATAGGAACACCTGTGAAAGCTCTAATTGAAATGCTGTATATGAACTTGTCTCCCTTAGTGCTTTCCATTGACTAAAACAAGTATGCTTCTAAAACGCTCAAATTAAAAATGACTGAAGATTGCTCTGTTATGATAGCAGCCTTATATACAGTATTTCTGTTGGGTATTCATGTATAAAGATCTTGGTTCAGCTTTTGTAGTACAGCTCACTTAGTCCTCATACACACTGGACGTTTTTACAGCGGCTGTTTTTGGCTTTTGACATTTTTTTTCTACAGCCAGTGAACTCCCCAGCATGTTATCCTATGTGTCCATGCACACATAGACTGTAATCAATGTTTTTTGGCTGGAAAAAAACACCAGAACTAGTGGGTTTCTACAGGAGTTTTTTAGCTGTAAAACACTCTAACACTGAAAAATGCGGTAAATCGTGGCACACCAGCATTTTTGGACTTTTTTTGACTAAAAAAAAATTGGGGGTAAAAAAAAAACCTCTAAAAAATGCAAGCGTGAAAAAATGCAGGTAAACGCTAATACAAAAATGCTGAAAACTCATGTTTTTAACGTGACTTTACACAGCTAACATTACCAGCATTATTAAAATGCCCAATGTGCATGGAGCCTAATATATTAATATACGTTGTAAAAAAAAAAACCTCTAAAAATGCAAACGCGAAGAAAACGCAGGTAAATGCTAATGCAAAAATGCTGAAAAACTCACATTTTTTTAAACAAGACTTTACACAGCTAATGTTACCAGCATTATTAAAATGCCCAATGTGCATGGAGCCTTATATGTTAATATACATTGTAAAGCACTGTGCAGGCTGTTATAATATAATAATAATAAAAATTATTCTTACATCATCATAAAGCTGGATATACACATACTGAAATTTGATCAGTTCTGCAGGAACCAGACGAATTTCAGTACTTGTGTGCTGCTCTCTGTTCAACAGAAGCCATGATCGGCTTCTCTCGAATGATCCAGCTGGAAAACCAGCATTTGATTAGCGCATGCAGCCAAAATATATGATTGATGTATTCTAACGAGAGGAGTCCCCGCTTTCAGAATGCAATAGAGCAGCGTTGGAGATCCGGACATCCACATTGTTTGTGTAGGGATCTGGTATGAATGTTCCCAAGTGATTTAGATACATTGTAATGACTTTAGCAGAATGTGTTGCAGATTCACACTTTTTCCTGTACTAAAGAAGAAGCGGTTTGTTTCACCGTGTCCTTTAATAGGCTGATGCATGGAGAAAAAGGTTTGCCTTCATTATTTATAACCACCTGGACAGATACCAGTTTATATTGAGGAAAGCTGCTTCCCTTAGGCTACGTTCACACTAGCGTTGTGTGCAGGCAGCAGAGAGGCGTTTGGGAAGCGTTTTTACCGCTTCCCAAACGCCTCTGGCAATTCTGCACATTGCAGCACATGGTGCTGTTCTAACTGGAGTGGTAGCGTCGCGGCAAAACTGACACCTCTGGACGAGTCAGGAGGCGTTGACGCCTCCTCTTCGTTGTCTATGGTGCCGCTCCGCAAACAGCCAGCATTTGTGGCACGGTTGCGGGGCGTTTGCGGAGTGGTAACACCATTCAAACTTCATTCTAGGCGTTTGTGGGGTGTTTTTAATGCCCAGCAAACGCCTAGCAACCGCCGTTAAACCGCGCATGCGGCGTTTGCGGAGCATTAAAAAACGCTTCGCAAACGCCCGACCAACGCTTGCCAAACGCTATAGGGATGTTTGGCAAGCGTTGGTAAAACAGTCAAGTGTGAACAATCCTTAAGGGCCCTTTCAAACTGGTGCACTTAAAAAATGAAATATGCATTTTTGAAAAAAAAGCATACCATGCTTTTAAGCATTTTTGGTGCATTTTCTGGTTTCTTGACTCCCAGCATACACCAGTGAAGCATGGACATGTGACTCAAAGCACACCAAAAATACAGCCATGTGTTTTCAGTTGATTTCAATTGGAGGTGCGTTTTTGACCTGCTTTTAAAATCAACGCCAAAGATTCAGCATGCAGGACTTTTCAAAATGCATGACAGCAATGTGAAGAGTTCCATAGGATTTATTTATTTATTACAGATACTTATATAGTGCCATAACTTTACGCAGCACTTTTTTTCTTATACATTGTACAGTCGCATCAGTCCCTAACACGCAGGGCGCTTACAACCTAAGGTCTCTAACTCCCATTCATACATACACATACTACGGCCAAATTAGAAAGAAGACAGTCTTTACCAGCATGTCCTTGGAGTGTGGGCAGCACAGTGGCTAAATGGTTAGCACTTCCATGGTCGTTGGTTTGAACCCCAACCACGGCAACACCTGCCTGGAGTTTGCATGTTCTCCCTGTGCCTGTGTGGGTTTTCTCCGGGTACTCCGGTTTCCTCTCACACTCCAAAGACATGCTGGTTGGTTAATTGGCTCCTGTCTAAATTGGCCCTAGTATGTGTATGTATGAATGTGAATTAGGGACCTTAGATTGTACACCCCCTGAGGGCAGGGACTGATGTGAATGTACTATATATATGTAAAGAGCTGACAGCGCTATACAAGTACCTGCAATAAATAAATAAAATAAATAAACCCACAAAGACACAGGGAGAACATGCAGACTTCATGCAGGTAGTGCTGTGGCTGGGATTTGAACCTACAAAAGAAGTTGGAAGTGCCAGCCACTTAGCTACTGTGCTGCCCATAGGATTTAAAGGGCAATAGGTTTGTTTTTTTTTCTTGTGCTTATAGGCAGAGAAAAAGTGCAGGAAATGAGGATCAGTGTGAAGCAGACAAGCCTTTGGCAGTGTCTCACCAAAATGAAATGCCTATTGCATTGATGTGGATGTTTTCAAATTTGGCCTGTATCTCAGTGCAGACTTCTGGGGGTACTTCCATGACACCACGTTTTGTGGATAGCAAATGATGCCAATAACAAGTCACGTATAGGTATTTACACTGGGAAAAAAATGATTATAAATGTGCTGAAAACACACCACATGGATGGAAAAAAACTCACATGACCTGTGTTTTTTTTTTTTTTTTTTGAAAATTAAGTCCTTCTAGATCATTTCATGCAGGCCCCTTTTACAGGTATAGCTATGTAAAAAAAAAAAAAAAAAAAAAAAGTGGCTATACTACTCTGCACATGCTCAGTTGCTTTCTATTTTTAGGCACTGTTCTCAAAATGTAGAGGCCAATCTGCTAACTGGCTAAAGATTTTCTGCTGCTCTGGGCTTCAGCAAAATGGCAGCCTCCAGTATGAAAAAACAGGAGCAATGCTGGATGAAATTTACAACACACACTGATTTTGGTAGAATAGTTATTAATGTGGAATATATGTTCCTTGCTAAAGAACATTATTTTTAATCAGATTGTTATGTGCAAAGTTTCACTTTAAGGTGCCATTCACAATCAATGGCAATACATACAGAGCAGCTGCGTAGCTTGTGTTGTGCTGCAATGCACAAGTGTGAATAGACCCTCAATGATGTAATTATTACACAATTGCATTCCCTTGTGCCTTTTTATATCTGTCTGAAGTTTGGCTTTAAGCCATTATATAAGATTGGAGTGGGGCAAATTTTTCCTGAAAAGCAACATGCAACAAGGCACCTTCTTCTCTTTACATTGCCAAGACATTGTTCAGTAATCCAAGATATCAGATTTTCTAGTATCAAACTAAAAACCAAATTGACTATGGGCAGCATTTTCTCCCTTGAAACAGTTGTGCTGAAGTGTCTACTGTTTGAACAGTCATTGACGAAACCCAAGCTCAGGATTGATCACCATTGAATTCATGTGCTGCCCACTTTATCTACCATAGTAAACTATGCAAACAACGTAGAATTGGATAATGCATTGTTAGTGATACTCCCATGACACCACGTTTATGTGGATGGCAAATGACTATTGGCATAAATTTCAGCACGGTCTCTGTTGTCATAATCTCAATTCTCCTAGATTGTGCAGCTGTCATCTGTCAATGGCTTTAGATGCCTCCAGAATGTAATAAATGTTAGTCCTGTTCTTGTAGATGACAGCTGCTAATATCTGCAACCCTTAGCATGTAGTTGTCCCTTAGATATTGCCTTGAACAACTTGTCCTGCAGGGTTGTCAAGTTCATATTGTAGTTTAGCAGTCTGCAAGCAGTGGGCTAGGGGCTAGCAGAGGACTATATTGTTGGATCCCTTTGTTTTAGGCTCCATGTACACTGCAGCTGATAAACTCACGTTTAGGAGCTTTTCTGCGTTTTTTTTCAGCAGCCCCTGAACTCTCCCTAAAGTTTTCTTATGTGTCCGCGTACACTATGTCGTTTACAGGCAGTTGAGTTTACAGTCGTTTTTTTGAACGCACCAAACTTGCGCTCAGGAGCAGATTTTATCAGCGTTTCAAACGCTCAGAAACGCGTTTGAAACGCTGTCCAGAGCCTTTTTCCATCATGAAAAATGCAACCTACAAAATGTTCAGGTGTGAATGGGGCCTTAGGCTCCATGTACACTGCAGCTGATAAACTCACATTTAGGAGCTTTTCTGCGTTTTTTTTTCAGCAGCCCCTGAACTCTC
This sequence comes from Staurois parvus, assembly GCF_062004578.1. Lineage (NCBI taxonomy): Eukaryota > Metazoa > Chordata > Amphibia > Anura > Ranidae > Staurois > Staurois parvus. Next base: position 9,444,558 of record NW_028318083.1, on the reverse strand, counting down.
CCTAATGTTTTCTTATTTATCCATGTACACTATGTCATTTACAGGCAGTTGAGTTTACAGTCGTTTTTTTGAACGCACCAAATTTGCATACAGGAGTAGATTTTATCAGCGTTTCAAATGCTTGTAAACGCGGCTAACTTCGTTTATAAGCGTATCCCAAATTTTTTTTAACTCTTTTATTTCCAGATGCTGTCCAGAGCCTTTTTCCATAATGAAAAATGCATGCAAAGCATTTTCCTGGTACTCAAATGGACCTGGTACACCATACTTTGAGGCTTCGCATGAAATAAAATATGTTACACACTGCTGCAATAATTTCTGCACAGAAATGAGCTGGAACACATCCAAACACCACAAAAAAAGATAGCTAATCTCAACACATACTGCTCTCTCTGCTTCTGCTCTCTCTATTTCTCTCAAAATGTCTGAAATAGTTAATTTTTTACTGTTTTTCAGTGCATTCTGGGCATTTTGGAAGGTCTCCTGAGGTTATCTTTAAAAAACGCTTCTAAATGCAAACGCTTATAAACGCGGTATGCAAACGCGGCTAAATAGACGTTTTTTAGCCTACGTTTTCCAGCAGTTTCCATCGTTCAGAAGTGTCCCGTGTACATGGAGCCTTAACCTGAACAAAAGTTCAGCCTCCAGTTTGTGTAACCTCTTGCAAGCTGCACTTGGTCCTTTTTCTTTTTTAACAAGAATGTTTGTTTATCTTTTCAACAAGCTCTGAACTGCTGACTTTATCATGTGTTTAATGTTCGCTCGCCTCTGCCCTGTATGACATAATTAAGTACGTTTCAATGATTGCCAGCATTACCCATAAATGTTCCCCTGTCATTAGTTGACTGATTTCTGGTGAGATAGCTCCTTTAATATACAGGGCAGGAAACTGGTCTACATCATATGCAGGACAGAGACTATATATAGTAGACTGGGAGATAAATAATAGGAGGAAGTCATGTTTTGTTAAGGTACAGTTGTCAGATGTCCAAGTAGAACTTCAAGAAGAATATTACAATTTTACAGATGTCACCGATTCCCTTTAGGCCTGGTTCACACCAATGCATTTTTTTGTGCTTTTTGCAGAAACACTACAGTCCATTTTACATGGTTTCCTATGAGACACGTTCACATCTACAGTTGCAAGAAAAAGTATGTGAACCCCTTGGGATTACGTGGAGTTTTGCACGAATTGGGCATAAAATGTGCTCTGAACGTCATCTAAGTCACAACAATAGAAGAACACAGTCTGCTGAACATAATACTACACAAACATTAGATGTTGCCATGGTTTAATTGCACATAACATGTAAACATTCACAGTGCAGGGAGGAAAAAGTATGTGAACCTTTGGACTTAATAACAGGTTGACCCTCCTTTTGGCAGCAATAACCTCAACCAAACGTTTCCTGTAGTTGCAGATCAGACCTGCACAATGATCTGGAGTTGGACCACTCCTCTTCACAAAACTGTTTGTGTAGCAATATTCTTGGGATGTCTGGTGTGAATCACTCTCTTAAGGTCATGCCACAGCATTTCAATCGGGTTAAGGTCAGGACTCTGATTGGGCCACTCCGGAAGGCGTATTCTGTGCTGTTGCAACCATTGTTTTGTTGAATTACTTGTATGCTTTGGGTCATTGTCCTGTTGCATCACCCATCCTCTGCGGAGCTTCAGTTGGCAGACAGATGGTCGTACGGTTTCCTGCAAAATGTCTTGATAAACTCTGGAATTCATTTTCCCATCAATGACAACAATCCGTCCAGGCCCTGAGGCAGCAAAGCAGCCCCAAACCATGATGCTCCCTCCGCCATGTTTTACAGTGGGGATGAGGTTTTGATGTTGGTGTGCTGTGCCTTTTTTTCTCCACACATAGTGTTGTGTGTTCTTCCCAAACAACTCAATCTTGGTTTCATCTGTCCACAGTATATTTTGCCAGTAGTGCTGTGGAACATCCAGGTGCTCTTTTGCAAACTTCAAACGTGCTGCAATATTCTTTTTGGACAGCAATGGCTTCCTTCGTGGTGTCCTCCCATGTACTCCATTCTTGTTTAATGTTTTCCTTATTGTAGATGTGTCAACAAAAATGTTAGCATGTGTCAGAGATTTCTGTAGGTCTTTAGCTGACACTCTGGGATTCTTCTTTACCTCATGCAGCATTCTGCACTGTGCTCTTGCAGTCATTTTTACAGGACGACCATGCCTAGGGAGAGTAGCAACAGTGCTAAACTTTCTCCATTTGTAGACAGTCTGTCTTACCGTGGACACATGAACATCAAGGCTTTTGGAGATACTTTTGTAACCCTTTCCAGCTTCATGCAAGTCAACAATTCTTGATCGTAGGTCTTCTGAGAGCTGTTTTCTGCGAGGCATGGTTCACATCAGACAGTGCTTCTTGAAACCAGTAAACCCAAAACAGGTGTGTGTTTTTTAAGGGCAGGACAGCTGTCAGCAACACATCCAATATCATCACACTGATTGGAGTCAAGGTTGGCTCACTCCTGGCTCCAATTAGCTCTGGGAGAAGTCATTAAGCTAGGGCCTCACATACTTTTTCCTCCCTGCACTGTGAATGTTTACATGTTATGTGCAATTAAACCATGGCAACATCTAATGTTTGTGTAGTATTATGTTCAGCAGACTGTGTTCTTCTATTGTTGTGACTTAGATGACGTTCAGAGCACGTTTTATGCCCAATTCATGCAAAACTCCACGTAATCCCAAGGGGTTCATATACTTTTTCTTGCAACTGTATGCTTTTTTTGAGCAGCTGCATTTTTGGAAAGGGTCGGGAACTTTTTTTTTAAATGCAAAAAGCAGTATTTTTGCTACAATAGAGTTCAACAAAGATGCTGCTGAAACACATTTTTGCCACGTTTTGCATTTTTATTCTGCCCAGCAATAAAAACATTTCCCCTTTTAACAAAACAAAGAAAAAAAAAAAAGTTGGAAAAGACATGGTAAATATGCAGAAAAAAAGTGCATGTAAAAATGCAAAGCGAAATGCAAAAAGCATTGCAAAAACGGCTCAAAAGCAAATTGCATGGGTGTGAGCCAAGCCTTAAATCTGTAATCTGAGCATTATAAATAGAAGCTGTATGTGATCATTCTATGCAGTGTTCATAGGTACAGATAGTTATAACTTAATCATTGGAAAAAGTTAGTCTAAGATAGTATCCCCCAACCTATCTATAGCTGTTTTTTCAGTTTTGAAAAAAATGGGGAAATGTTAGCTGTTTTATTGATTTCCCTGCATATCCTGGCCACAGAGGCATAATAGGTTGCAAGTAGAAATCTCCAAAAGGGAAAATTCCTCTTCTGGCTTTTGTCATAGGCATAAGTGTCCCCATTGATAGTTATCCCCTCTGCTTCTGTTCTGGTGTCAGTTTTAAATGGGGATTTCACAGCTGCTATCTAGTGCTGTCTAGAGATTGCTATAGAGTTGGTAGGGAAGTGTGGCAGTAGACAAGGGGCAATCAAGTGCTTACAGCAAAAATGCACATATTTTGTGAGGACTCATGTACACTGCAGCTGATAAACTCACATTTAGGAGCTTTTCTGCGTTTTTTTTTCAGTAGCCCCTGAACTCTCCCTAATGTTTTCCTATGTGTCCATGTACACATCGTCGTTTACAGGCAGTCGAGTTTACAGTCGTTTTTTTTAATGCACCAAACTTGCGTTTAGGAGTAGATTTTATCAGCGTTTCAAACACCAAATGCTTGTAAACATGGCTAACCGTGTTTATAAGCGTTTGCGTTTGGATTTTTTTAACTCTTCCATTTCCAGATGCTGTCCAGAGCCTTTTTTCATCATGAAAAATGCATGCAAAACGTTTTCCCGGTACTCAAATGGACCTGGCACACCATACTTTGAGGTTTCACATGAAAGAACATGTGTTAGACACTGCTGCAATAATTTCTGCACAGAAATGAGCTACAACATATCCAAACATCACAAAAAAAAAAAAAGACAGCTAATCTCAACAAATACTGCCCTCTCTGCTTCTGCTCTCTCTATTTCTGTCAAAATGTCTGAAATAGTTAATTTTTTACTGTTTTTCAGTGCATTCTGGGCATTTTGGGAGGTCTCCTGAGGTTATCTTTAAAAAACTCTTCTAAACGCTCATAAATGCAAACGCGGATAAACAGACGTTTTTTAACCTATGTTTTCCAGCAGTCAGTTTCCATCGTTCAGAAGTGTCCCGTGTACATGGAGCCTTAGATGGGACATAGAGGAATTAATGTATTCTATTTTGAAGTGCTTATTGGTTTGGTTTTGAAAAATCTGTCTTGATTGGCAGCTGTATGACTACCTAGGGAAGAATCTTCGCTCAACTGTACCACTGGTACAACCCATATTTTGTAATAGTATAGTCAGAGGCAGATCTGTTCTAATGATGAGTAAGTATGACTCGATGTTTACACCTGGCCACATTCCTCTATGCAGGTGGATGGTTTTGCAGCTAAATGATCATGTTGATCGCTCTATTTTAGTAAGGATATTCCAGTCTCTAGTCTGGCTACCCCCCTATATCCCAGTCACCCCATATTTGTTTTGCATTTTCTTGTGTTTTCCGATGGACAGTAGAACATTGTTTTCAATAGGGCCTGTTTACACCTGAACTCGGCATTGTTAAAGAGAAAAAAAAACGGCTGCACTTTTAGCATGTTGACCTGCATTTTGCCATTTACTCAGTTGACCTCTGTAATGCATTTGAGCACATTAACAGATTTATCTGTGAACCCTACACAAAAAGCAGTCCAAACAATGAGTAAGATACTTCAACTGACTCCGGGAACTCCAGAATAGGCCAAAAAAGTCACCCATTTGTACACTCCCTACACTAAACATTTAAAAAAATATTGAAAATCCTTACCATTTAGAAGAAAAATCTAATTGAATTTTCATGGCCTCATTTCTGTAATTCAAAAGATAACAGCATCTGCTCTGCCAAGGAGGAGGTGTAACCGCTGGGATTACATTATATCCCCGCCTCTCTCTCTGCAGTAAAAGGAAACTACAGTTCCCATCAACCACAGGAAATTGTAGTGAATGTAGGCAGGTACACTAGGCCTGTACATGTTGAATGTGTGAGAGTCTGGGTCAGCCCACCACTGCACGTAGGGCAAAATTACATCGCTGCTTCCTGGAGAAAGAACTACAGAAGGGATGTGCCAAGATCAGTGGCTGGGGGAATAGGAGGCATAGCAGCCGCTGGTATACAAACAGGAAACCAAAGCGAATAAACTGTATGATTTGAAAATGAAAAGGCTATTTCAGAGCAACTACTGAGTGAACCAGAAGGTGGATGACATATTTAGTGAAGGTAGGAAATAAGCTACAGGGACACACAAAAACATTTTTTCCCCGGAGTTCTGCTTTAACGTCGTTACCAGTTTTGCATTGTGTATAATCCAATTCATCCAAATTTCAAAAAGTTGAGTACTTTCAAAAGAATATATTGTGTAATGTAACTTTAATCTGCATTCTACATCACTGCCTTACTCAAATTTAGGGCAGGGTTCAGTTTGAACGATGGTATGAGACATGTCTTAGTGCTAAGGAAATAATACAGAAGATAAGGTTTTCAACTTGTTAGTGATATTATAGATGATTAGTTGGGGTACTGAATAGCTTGAACCTCACCAAATCTAAAAAGAATTCCAATAAATGAACAGGTACAGTGCAATCATGCTAACAAGCATTAAAATATTTTTTAATATACCCTAATTAAATGATTTGAAAAAAAAAACAACAATTGGGGTACACACCAATTCATAAAGAAACACAATTAGAGCACAGTTTTAGCCAAAGACTTCCCATAAGCATCATCTTAAATGTAGCATATACATATGACATAAAAACCAATATAGGAGACTAGTATCTTACCTTAGGGGCTTAGCCTAGGTCTAATAATTATTATTATACAGGATTTATATAGCGCCAACAGTTTGTGCAGTGCTTTACAACATGAGGGCAGACAATACAGTTATAATACAATTCAGTACAGGAGGAATGAGAGGGCTCTGTTCAATAGAGCTTACAATTTAAAAGGGGGAGCGTCAAGTGATACAAAAATAATAACTGCGGGGGATGAGCTGATGGAAAAAGTAGAAATACAGTTGTTAAGTGGAGATGGGATGGGCTTCTCTGAAGAGAGAGGTTTTCGGGGATCACCTAAATGTGGACAGTGTAGGACAGGGGTGTCAAACTAATGGCTCTCCAGCTGTTGCAGAACTACAAGGCACATCATGCTTCTGCCAGTGGGAGTCATGCTTGTAACTGTCAGCCTTGCAATGCCTCATGGGATTTGTAGTTCCGCAACAGCTGGAGGGCCACCAGTTTGACACCTGTGGTGTAGGAGATAGCTGGACAGATTGGGTTAGGGAGTTCCATAGGATGGTAGAGGCTTGGGAAAAGTCCTGGAGGTGAGCATGGGAGGAGGTTGCAAAGGAGCTGGAGAGCAGGAGCTCCTGGGAGGAATGTAGAGATCAATTTAGTTGGTATTTTGAGACTAGGTTAGTGATGTACCTGGGGGCCGAGTTGTAGATGGCTTTGTAAATTATTGTTGGTATTTTAAACTTAATTCATTGGGTGAGTGGCAGCCAATTAAGGTATTGACAGGGAGGGGTAGCAGACGCTGAACAGTTGGTAAGGTGGACAAGTATGGCAACAGCATCCATGATGGACTGAAAATGGATAGTCTATGTTGTTGTTATTATTATCATCATAATACAGGATGTTTATGGCGTCAACAGTTTGCTTAGCGCTTTACAATATAACGGGAGACAATTCAGTTCGATACAAGAGGGTTAGGAGGGCCCTGATCCTGGGAGCTTACAATCTAGGATGTAAAGGTATTCCAATGAGGAGGGAGTTGCAGTAGTCGAGACAAGAGATGACCAGAGAGTGAATTGAAGCGTTGTGGTGTCATTTTTTAGGAAGGGGCATATTCTGCAGCTGTTTCTGAGGTTGAGGCAGCAAGCTTTGGACAGAGGTTGGATATGGGGCCAAAAGGAGAGTTTAGAGTCCAGGATCACACCTAGCACCCTGGCATGGGGGGACTGATTTAATGGTTGTGCCATTGATCTTGACCGAGAAGTAAAAATGACCGTATTGCCCTAAAATATAAGATTCAGTATCTGTGTATTGTTATATAGTTAGGTTGAAAACAGACACAAGTCGATCTAGTTCAACCAGTAGAAAAAAAAAGAAACTGAAAGCATCTATATACACAATCTTATATCCAGAGTTGACCCAGAGGAAGGTGAAAAAAGACCCCATGAAGCATAGTCCAATATGCTGTAACAGGGGAAAAATTCCTTCCTAATCCCCCTGGATTAGTTTGTAAATAAGTAATTTTTGACCTTCACTGATGTGCGCTAATGAGGCTGCAGTGATGGGCACTGATAAGTGGCATTGATGGGCATTGACAGGCATCGCTGATGGGCACTTAAAGGCAGCACTCATATATGGCACTGTTAGGCGACACTATCTGGCACTTTTAGGCGACACTGACTGGCACTGATAGTTGGTACTGAAAGGCAGCTCTGATGGGCACTGATATGTGGCATTTATGTTCATTGATGGGCACTGGTATGTGGCAATGATGGGGCTACAGTGATCATCAGTGCTCTGTGATTACTGTGATTGATGATCCGCTGTGTCCTTGGGACACAGCGTACCACTGATCGCCACGTGCCCCTGGGGGCATGTATGCGTAGTTCGAGTGGGAGGACATCATATGATGTCCTCCCAGAATGAGAGAGCCACCACCCAGCTGTCATTTCCTTATATGGCGGGCGTGGTTAGGGATAGTGATCATATGAAGACATTTATTATGACATAATTGTTTGGCTCCTTTTTAAATCATATTGATAACAGAAATCACCCAAATGGCCCTGATCAAAAATGTACAAACCCTGGAATGTTTTATTGTGGCATTGTCGCAGTAAAGATTTCTTTCTGGTAACTCAGCCATGCAGTTCATTTTTGTTCAAGTATTGTATTGTGCTCCTTGAAACAACCACATATAATATAGATTATAGAAGGTCAAATGTTCCATGGACAGAGTGGCCACTTTATCAGGAGTCATCTTTCATTTTTGCATAGAACGTACCTTTTTAAAGAAGAGCAATGGAAACTTAACTGCTGGCCTGTAGATTCATGTTGAAATACTTTTCTTCGACTGTCACAAGAACTGCTAAACAATTCTTTTGTAAATCACTTTTTTGTTTGCTCTTGTTGCCTGATTGCTCCTCCCCTGTCAGAAACTCAATTTATGTGCATTCCTACTGTGTAGGCCAAGTACAGCTCTTTTGTTACTACCTCCTATGCTGTGACCATGCATGTTGGAGTTGCCAGAAGCTTCCTGCAGAGGATCTGGTCTGTACAAAGAGCCTGTGAATGGGTTGAAATGGGCTGAAGGGTGAAGCACAGAGTGGCAAAGAGAGTCACCACTCCAGACCCGAGAACTGAGCGGTCAGCAATCTTGGATCACTCACTTCTCGGTGTAGAGTAGAGACGGTGAGAGGCTACATATAGTGAGGCTTCTTTAAGATGTGACCTTATGGGGGAATTATCTTGGACAGCCTTTTGTGAACCACGGATGGGTATTACAAGAGTCTACGTATGTGATGTTGTAAAGGTAGGATAAGTGCTGGAATTAGTAATGTTCTCTCCTGATTGGCTGTTATTGAGGAACAAAAAGAGCCTAATATATCATAAAGGGTAAAAATGGCATGCTTTCTTTCTGTGACCACTTTGAAAGACCACAGGCCAGTTTAAAACACCCTTAAAAAATCAGTCATCTCAAGGCACAAAGCAGAGCCATCATAAATCCCATTAACGCATTCCATAGAAAGCACCTTTTGACAGGACTCCTGCCCACTAAGAGGTATGCAGCAGTATCATTAAACCCAGAAAAGAGGGGGCCTTCTAATAGCTGTCGTAAACAGTTGTAAAACAGCCTAGAATGTGCTTTGTGCCAATTCTGTATCAGTTGATATTGAACTGCCAGGACCAACCCTTCATATGATAAAATTATTCCCAAAACATGGTGAAAACACACCTATATTACAAGGAGCAGAAAGCTGATAAAATGTATTAAATCTCCTTGGCAAAATATGCATACAATTTACTGTATATTAGATCTCTATCAAATAATAATTTCATTCTGTTTAATATCAGGTTGGTTGCTGGGTTGTAAAACCTTGTCATCAGGCAAACTTTTAAGTGGTATTTAATCCAAAAACAAAAATGTAATATATTGCAGTTTACCAATCCTCAAGGGCCCATTCAAACCAGAATTCTGTGTGGGGAAACCCGCATTCCTTGTGTGTTTCCAGCACCATGTTCAAAATGCATTGGCTGTGTGATCTGTTGTGGGTGTCAGTGTATTCCTAATGACAATCCAAACACAGATCACAAACACTGCGCTTGTCTGCACTGGATCGCTTGGTATCGCAGTACCATGCGATATGATCGCAGTACATTTTTACAAGTAATGCATGCACTACTTTTGGTGCTATCCAGTGTGATTTCAGCCTATTCCAATGAATGGACTGAAAATTGCACCGCACTGAATCACACAGGAATACAGATTGTTTTCCTGTGCAATTCTGATGTGACCCGACCTAAACTTGGTGGCTGGATTTTTCCTTTTTCTTAGGCTTTTTTTTCTTTTATTTTTCCCTGGTGTTCTGGCCATTAACTTAATTCCTGTCTTTGGGTGTCTTCACTACACTGGAGCAACGGAGACACCTTGGATAGAAGCTTTGTCAGCCTTGGCAAAGGTTAGTTAGATGAACTAGCAGATTTATATGGACTTGACCAACACATTATTATTATTATTATTATTATACAGTATCTATAAAGCGCCAATAGTTCGCTCAGCGCTGTACATTACAAAGGGGGACAGAACATGTGACAGAACAATACCAATACAATGCAAAACATGAGGGGATTGAGGGCCCTGCTCTTTCGAGTTTACAATCTAGGAGGGAGGGGGTGGTGGCACAGGAGGAGATAGCTGTGGGGGATGGAGTGGTAGGAAGAGTGGAGGAGGTCGGCAGGTTAGCAGGGGGTGGGGTAGGCTTCCCTGAAGAGATGGGTTTTCAGGGTGCGCCTAAAGGAGAGGAGAGTAGATGATAATCTGATGGGTTGGGGCAGGGAGTTCCAGAGGATGGGTGACACCCTGGAGAAGTCCTGGAGGCGGGCATGGGAGGAGGAGACCAGAGAACTTGAGAATTCCAGGGAACTAGCTGAATTCCAGCTAAGACTTTTTAAGCAGCACAAGGAAAAGAACCGGTGTTCTTTAATGTCGCATATGGCCCCAGCATACACTTACATTTCCTTCACATGCACCTGCTCCATTCTGGTGCCAAAGGAAATTCTCCCTACTTTCTGGGTATGAAGTTATAAGAGACTCATTCCCTGTGACAGAGTTGGACCTGTTAGCACTTTCTCTTGGGGATTTTATAGTTGTGCCTAAGATACAAGTCTAGCAATTGGTAGCTTAAAGACAGCTTTAAGGCTGCATTAAAATGAACGTGTTGCTTTGCCCTTAAAGTGGTTGTAAACCCTTACTTATTGCTACTGAAAGTTGTGCCTGTTTCTCTACAGCCTTCTAAAACACACAGATAAAAGCCTATTCTTCAGCTGCAGCAGGGAGGTAATGGGAATCTAAGAGGGAATGGACACGCCCTACCCTACACAGTCACACTCTGTACTTTGGATTGAGGCTAGTATATACCAGAGAGGGATGTGCGCTGTTCATTTTTCATTTCAGAGGTTTTTTAACCAACTTACTGGGCAAAGTACAGGTTCACTTTGTTATCCAGTTTTTACCAATCCGCTAGATTTTCATAACTTGCCTTTAAAATGAAGAAATTGAGCAAAGCATTCATACTGGCACAGAAAATTTTTGCAAAAGTGTCTCTCATGGTTTCTAAAAGTGGTGCGGCATGTCCCAAATTCACATAACTGTCTAGAACTTGTATTTTATTTTGGTGCATACTGTCCCACTTTGCATGCAAGACACTTTCACAATATCAGTCTACGATATAGCAGTAAGAAGATACCAGTGCTGTCCTTTGTAATGCATTTATTCTGAAAGATAAATATTTCAAATAGACTTACTATAACTTTGGAAAGAAGCTTAGCAAATATTAGCTTAAGATAAGCAGGTGAAATCACAGTTCTGTGAAATGTGTGGTTTACTTGATAGCTCAATGCTAAGCTGAAATTGTCCCCGGAGACCTACATTCAATGTGGGTTCCAGATGAGCAGATAATTAAATCTATGTGAAACTGAATAAAACTGCCAGCAAATTGTTTGATTGTTAATAGTGGTAGTAAACACACTCTCAGCAGTTCTCTTTTCACGGGTCTGCAAATTGTTTTAAAATATATTTTAATTAGTTTGCTGCTGTTTTCTAATGGAATGCCCTTTTAAATGTTCATTAGTTTATCACTTGCTGAAAATTATTTTTCTTTATCTGCTTTCTCATGCCTGGTGCAAACTGCTGGCAAGTACTCTGGTGTTATATTTTTACATTGGTTCATATAATGAAAATGAATTGAATGCACCCTTCCCCTAGCAGGAAGTGAGTAATTCTAACATCAGACTTTCTTGTTCATGCTTGCTGAAAATTTTGATCTTGCAGGAAAATTTCTATTCAGCATGGCTGATCTTCCCACTCTCTGTTTAGAGCAGGGGTGTCAAACTGGCGGCCCTCCAGCTGTTGTGAAACTACAAGTCCCTTCAAGCCTCTACCTTTGGCGGTCATGCTTGTAACTGTCAATCTTGCAATGCCTCATGGGACTTGTAGTTTGGCAACAGCTGGAGGGTCGCCAGTTTGATACCTGTGGTTTAGAGGAACCATAAGTGTGCTGCTTGAAGCTGAATTTAGGTATGACAATTTGTTTCAGTTACAATGGGCCAGCTTGAACAAATGTAGGTATGTATGTGCCATACCTGTGGGATATCCATGGAAGTTAGAAAGCCCTGTAGTAGAACACTAATGCTTGGCATGGGATCTGGAGGCTAGTGGAGATCACTGTATTGGTGGTCTACTGCAGGGCTTTCTAACTTCCATGGATATCCCACAGGTATGGCACATACATACCTACATTTGTTCAAGCTGGCCCATTGTAACTGAAAAACTGTCATACCTAAATTCAGCTTCAAGCAGCACAATTATGGTTCCTCTAAACCACAGGTATCAAACTGGTGACCCTCCAGCTGTTGCCAAACTACAAGTCCCTTCAAGACTCTACCTTTGGCAGTCATGCTTGTAACTGTCAATCTTGCAATGCCTCATGGGGCTTGTAGTTTGGCAAGAGCTGGAGGGTCACCAGTTTGATACCTGTGGTTTAGAGGAACCATAAGTGTGCTGCTTGAAGCTGAATTTAGGTATGACAGTTTTTCAGTTACAATGGGCCAGCTTGAACAAATGTAGGTATGTATGTGCCATACCTGTGGGATATCCATGGAAGTTAGAAAGCCCTGCAGTAGACCACTAATACAGTGATCTCCACTAGCCTCCAGGTCCCATGCCAAGCAACTGCCCTGCTGCTTACTTAACACAGGAGGTTGCTTGTTTGGTACAGGCGCCATTCAGAAAACATTTAGCATATTCTCAATTAATGCAAAGTGTTCTCTGATTGGACGAGGTGGTGAGGCAGAGTGGCGACATAACGATTGCCATCCTATCACATCACTTCTCCGCCTCTCCTTCTTGTCCAATCAAAGAACACTTTGCATGACCATAGATTTCCTTTAAATCAAGGTTAAGCTGTCACTATACAGTAAGGGCATTTTTCACACTACAGTGCCATGTACTGCAATGCTTTCTCTTTGTAAATCGGGGTGCACCACGACAAGCTATGTTAGGCTACTTGTTTAAAACGAATAGACTTTAATGCAAATTTAGGGAATTTTTTTATAATTCACACTCTGCAGTTGTGGTGTGTTGCGGTCTGCTGGGGTGCAGTTCAAAATGAAGGGTTCCGCAGTTCACCAATGAATGTTCAGTGTCTCATGCCCGTTTCACACGAGTCGCCAGATTGGGTCCTTCTGTCCTGTTTTTCAGGTGAACCTGACTGGACCTTCCATTCTTCTCTAAGGGTAGTTGGATGTAAATGGACTTGTCCATTTATACCCAAGCTACCTCCGATCCAAGCTGGCAAAAGCAAACTGAAGGGGGATCCGTTCCCCTCTGTCTGGCCAGATTGTAACAGAGGGCAGTCAGGTGTAAACGGACAGCAGTCTGTTTACATCTGACTGTCCATAGAGGTGAGCAGGCTGTCATCTGGCAGCTCTGCTCAGCTCCACTCAACTCAGCTCAGCAGGGGATCAGTAGCGAATAACCTGCTGAGCAAAAATGGATCTGGCCTGTGTAAAAGGGGCCTTACAGCAAGTAATTAAGAATAGGACCTAAATTGCCATTTGTAATATAGGTGGACAGAAATAATTACTAATCATGTGAACCCCATAGTACAGGAAAATGTTTCAAACTGCAGTGGATCCATTTTTATCATGTACTTACAAAATGTAGAATGTATATATAGTGAAATGGGAATTCTGGTAAACATTCCACTAGCATTTGCAACAGTACACTAATGGCTTGACACACCAGTCTAGTGCAAGTGCCGCAATGACATCAATACTATTCTGCTTGACATCATTTTTTCTAATATTTTAAAGTGGCCGTGTTAAAGGCTTAAAAGAACATTTAAACCTCATGTACGCTTGAGCTCAAAAATTCTACAGCATGTAACTTTTTATTTTCTGCCTCTAAATACCCCTCCATGTTAGCCTATGTGTCCATGCACACAGGGTATTTACAGGCGTTTAGAGGCAGAAACAAACATCAGTTGTGGGTTTAAGAGCGGAGAGCTTTGAATAAAAAAATGCCAAAACACGCTTTAATGCAGACCATATATGCGTCAAATTCCGAATTCATTTTCTTTAGAAAATCAGAAATTTTGAGCATTTTTTAATCTGATAATGCCACCATTGATTTAAAAATTCAACCAAACAAGCCTTTAATTTCACCTCATGTTGCTACAGAAAAGAATTTTCATTACTTTCCAGGTCACAGCTCATGCTCATTTCATTTTCAATTACATTTCTTGCACAATTCTTCCATCATTGATTAGAAATTTGTTTGTTTTTCAAAACCTTTCCAACATGCCTGATCACTCATATTCAATGATTGCTTGAAAATCCGCCATTGCTGTGGCCCACTAATGGTGCGAAATTCAGAATTTGGCCCATGTATGGCCAGCGTAACATTTCTAAATGCATCTAAATGTGCCTAAGCGCTAGGAATATTTATTGCTTGAACATTCATTTCAGTGGCCAAAATAAATTAATATTCTGGACAATGAAATAAACAGCCATGCAACTAAATGCATTTTGAAGCTGCTTTTTTCCTGCGAGGAGTAAAGCATTTCCAAAAGCCCCAGTGTGCATGAGCCCTTACCGTACAATAAGGGATATACTGTACGTTATAGTGGGCAATGTCTTGTATATTAATCTAGTCAAAGTACAGTGTTCTATTTATGTATTGGTACTGATTAATTAAAGTATATGTCAACCTAACATTTCATGTTCCTGATAAGTGCCTGCTGTACCATATTTGTGTGAAAAAGTATCCTGTTGTCTTTGTATTGCTTCATTTATGTGAAATCCCTGGTGTTCCTTCCAGAGCCTCTGCTTTCCTATTTAAAACTGACCACACTAGCCAGGAGAAAACATCATGGTTAGTTCTCTTGCTATGCTGGGAGCTCAGTCTCTTCTCCAATGATCAGATTTGTGCCGACACCCTCCTTCCACACAGCCATTCACTGGGAAGATCAGCATACTGTTGTTTCTCCTCCTGCAGCTATCTAAGCTCCTTGTGCAGCTGAGAACTTATAAAACAAATATTAGAAATACCCCCCCTCTTTTTTAACATGTTTTTTTTTAATCTTTTACACCTATACACAAATGTTTTGCCTTTTATTTCTGTTTTAAACTGTATGGGTTGTTTTACAAGGCAAGGGTTTTACATATACTTTAGTTGTTATGACTTTGTTTGTGCTTTAGTTTCTTTGAGTCCTATTTATTTTAAATACTTTTTTGTTTGTTTTGTCTCTATACATTTGTAGAAGGCTTTCTGCTTTTGTGAAACATGAGAGCCTTGTCTTGAGAAAATAAAAGAGCGAAGGTGCTATAACTCAGAATGAGAATTTAGTGGGTATTGACATCCAGGCTTTAATGCTGTTGGCCTTTTGTCTAGAGAAAATGGCCCATATATCAAATAGAAAAAAGCATGCTGGCGTGCTTATGGAAACTGACAAAAGACGCATGATCTTTCTTTAACAACAGCGGTGTGGATCTGCATTCTCCAAACATCTCTGAACAAATAGACCTCATAAATTTTATATGTGTTAATTCTAAAAACTGAATAGAAGTCCAGACAGTTTCTCTAACTTACTTTTTCTATCTCTTTAACATACTAATAACATAGGCATACCATACACTAACAGATCATAACAAAGCAGAGAACAATTACATCATTACAGAACAATTAAAGTTAATGTGTTACACTATGTAAGTCATTAAATATATATCCCATAAAAAATAAATAGGACTGGGTACACGCCAACAAATGAACTGACCTTGTCAGATGAGGATGACTCCTCCACATGGTGGAAAGGTTGGAGAAAAGAGACACTAAATGTAAGGACATATTTATATGGCTGTGGTCCGTTTTCATTAGGGTGATAGAATATATAGTAAAGTAGGCAGCACAGTGGCTAAATGGTTAGCACTTCCGCCTGGCAGTACCAGGGTTATTGGTTCGAATCCCAGCCATGGCACCACCTGCCTAGAGTTTGCATGTTCTCTCTGTGCCTGCATGGGTTTCCTCCGGGTACTCTGGTTTCCTCCCACACTCCAAAGACATGTCGGTAGGTTAATTGGATCCTGTCTAAACTGGCCCTAGTATGTGGATGTATGAATGTAAATTAGGGACCTTAGATTGTAGGCCCCTTGATGTGAATGTCTCCTAGATTGTAAGCTCCAAGGAGCAGGGCCCTCCTAACCCTCTTGTATTGAACTGTATTGTTGCTGTATTGTCTCCCGTTATATTGTAAAGTGCTGAGCAAACTGTTGGCGCTATATAAATCCTGTATAATAATAATACAATATATATGTGAAGCGCTGCGTAAATTGACGGCACTGTATAAGTACCTGAAATTAATAAAGTAGTTTTCAACCTTTTTTATTACATTTGATGGGATTTTAAAGGCAACCATTAAATGCACAAGAGAAACCACTTCTTTAAAAGAATCAACATTTTATTTTATACATCAAATATATCATTAAAGTTTTTGCTCTACAAGCACATACAGAATGAATGAATATAAAAATATTTCCAGATATATTTTAGAGCAATTCAAGCTACTTATTGAGTTCAGATACTATGTGCTCCAGCATTGATCCGGGGGTATCCCCCATAGTTGATTTCCATCTTGCAACCTCTAAGTTTGATTACAGATATATTCAACCTGCAATCCTATATGAATATATCTGTAATCAGACATAGAGGCTGCAAGATGGAAATCAACTATGGGGGATACCACCGGATCAATGCTGGAGCACATAGTATCTGAACTCAATAAGTAGCTTGAATTGCTCTAAAATGTATCTGGAAATATTTTCATATTCATTCTGTGTGTGCTTGTAGAGCAAAAACATTAAATGATGGATAAATAAAATGTTGATTCTTTTTAAGAAGTGGTTTCTCTTGCGCATTTAAAGGTCGCCTTGAAAATCTCATCAAATGTAAGAAAAAATCCTTTATATTATATAAACAGGGATGATGGCAACCACACCCTGAGCTACACTGAATTAATATAAATATATATATATTAGAATGTTCAACCTGTTAACTGTCACAGTTCATTTAGCAGTTTACAGGCATTTTGTACAAAATCTGTTTCCAATCTGGAACCTAAGGGGTTAAACCTCTGCATTGTGTAAAAAGGATGTTTGATCTGATTCTCTGATCCTCTACTTCTTCTACTGTCTCCAATCCATCTCATGATAGAACAGAGCCTTGGTGGCAAGCTGCACATGCTCCATTTGGTGTGTATTGCTAGAGAGTGTTTTTTTTTTTTTGGGGAGTGTGTATGTGATCAGCACACGGCCAATTGTCACTGTCCAGAGGGTCAGGGGTCCTGCAGCCTCATAGGACAATCAGGGGAGAATGAAAACTCCTCCTCCTATAAGCTTTAACCAGTGCTCTGCTGGACACTGATAGAAGTCACAGGGCTGCTGTAACTGCTGATAAGAAAAGGTGTTTAGCAGTTTATATTTACTAAAATAATTAGATTTCCATGTTTTGTGTACTGTGGGAGACCAGATATAGTGAATGCAGGGTCCTGGGTTTAGTAACAATTTAATATGCAATTCTTTTGATTTACCTCACTAAAAAAGAAATAGTATTTTGAAAAACCTTTTTCTAGCCATAATAAAGAAAATATGTGCAAAGCTATATGTACATTCCCCTAATCACTGTTCTTTGCCAAAGAAATAAGAATGTATCACCCCATATAGGGCCAGCACTGTGTTTTGAACCTGTGTCACCATTATTGTTCAGTTGGTTGGTGCATACCAAAAGGAAAATGGGGGGGGGATTGAGATCTTTGTTCAGCTGTATAGTTCACAATCCAGCTTGACAGCTTGACACAGACTTGAGCTCTCATCCTCTTCTTTTTTTTTTTTTTTCTCAAAATGACAGTATCCAAAGAATTAGAAAATTTAAACACTACTGATCCCTCCTTACAAAGATGTACTTGTTCCGATTTCAGGACACTTTTTGTAATTGTTAATGCCCAATCTGACAGAAATCGCCTAATGTCTACAAAATACTTTTATAAATGTGAAAAAGATGATTATTTTTATTATAATACAGGATTTATATAGTGCCAACAGTTTGCTCAGCGCTTTATGACGGGAGACAATACAGCAACAATACAGTTCAATACAAGAGGGATAGGAGGGCCCTGCTCCTTGGAGCTTACAATCTAAGAATGACAAAGGAGCTTGATATCGGCAAAACTATTTAGATATAAAGTACTATTATATACTGTTCTGTTCTGAGGAACTTGAATTTTTTTGGGGGTCTAATAAGTTTTTTTTTTTTTATGCCTTTTTTTTAATTTATTTTGTATTACAACTTTAAAAACCCAATGCAGTTTATTTTGCCTTCTGGCTTTTATAGTATACAAAATTCCTACTTGGCTTTTAACATCATTTCCTCATACTAGTTACATTTTGAATTTTTAAGACTTTGGCTGTAAAGAACTGGAATTAGTAGAAAAATATAAGATACTTCCTGTCTGCTTCATGCCATCAGCCTATTTTTAGGATAAAGGCCATACGGTTAAAATTGTCAGCCTAAAATACAAGTTGGAAACATATGTACATTACCTCCTGCTGGTGCTTGAGATATTTGGCATTATGTTCACAGTTATAACATCTGTAAACAAAGTTGGCTGCAAAAGTCTGTTCACGATCTGTAGCTTCAGCTCCATGCTTGCCTTGATTGGCATTACTCAAGGGGCCCTCCCGAGGTAAGTCTTTTAGTCTGGTATGTTTTTGGCCATGATTAAATAGGCATTGCATTATTTGCTAATTAAAAAATGCCAGATAAAGACCAAATAACTAATTATTTTTAACCCCAAAAAATTCTCCAGTTAAACAAATAGTTAAAATACATGTGTGTTGTGTTGCCTGCCAACAGACTTGTTTTCATTCATTTATTCCTGAGATTTGTACAGCCAAGAACATTTGCTCAGCAAATCCGGTGACTTGGCTATTCTCTGTTACAGTTCATCAACACAATTAGGTCACCCTCCTGCCCCCATCCAGTGGATGGACAGTGAAAGAGCAGCAACAGCCTTGGAATGCATTGCTCCCAACTGGACCCAAGTACTGTGGGCCTGTTCAAACGTAAATGTGCAAAGTGTTTCTTAAGGTTGTAATTAAAAAAAATGAAACAAACATGTTAAACTTACCTGCTCTCTGCAATAGTTTTGCACAGAGCATCCCGATCCTCCTCTTCTTGGATCCCTTTCCGGCAGTCCTGGCTCCTCCCCCCTGCCGAGTGCCCCCAATAGCAGCCTCTTACTATGGGGGCACTCGAACAGGCTTGCTTCCGAGCCACGCCCCTGTGAATGGATATTGTCAGCCTCACCCCTCGCTCGCTCACTGGCTGTGATTGATAGCAGCAAGAGCTAACGAGGGGAGAGACACACGAGAGAGCCGCTGCTCTTCTGCACATCGCTGGAACAAGATGGCGCTCAGGTAAGTATAAGAGGGGGCTGAGGGGTGAGCTGCACTTAGAAAGTTTTTTTCACCTTTAAAGCATAGAATACATTAAAGTAAAAAAAAATCTGCCTTTAGAACCACTTGCTGCTTCCACGCAGTAGATTTACTTTGGCAGGGTGGCACATGCATGCTCAATCAAGTATATAAACATGATTAAGCCTGCACCTATTTAGGAACACGCAGCGCGCTCCTCCTGTGACCGCTGTGTCCACTGGACACAGTGGATCACGTGTACTAGTAATCGGTAACCAGGTATCATGTGATCACTATGATTGTAGCAATCACATGATAACAATAAAAACAACCTGTCATGAATGGGGTTCATTCATGAACAGCTTTCTTACTATTGTGATCTTTGATTGGCCCAAAACAATCCCATGGTACTTGGCTACCTGCACCATGTTATTAGTTTAGCCAATCACAGATCACAATCAAAAGCACACTGTTCATGAATGGTCAGCCAAGTAATGACAGCTAAAGATATATTGTTTATACAATGATCCTCACTGTATAAGTAATAGGTTAAAAAACAAAAAACCTGATCACCCCCTAGAGTAGTACAGCATTACTATGGTGAAACTGAGCTACTCTAATGACAGGGTATAAGAATAAAATGTTTAAAAAATAAGTTTAAGATTGAAAAAATGACATACTGTCTCCAGTCAGTATACCGGATCTTTGCCACACCAGTCATATGATGACTGTTTACTGCGCTGGTGTCAGTATAAAAGAAATAGTGGGAAAAAAACACCATGTCACTTATTTCCCCAGATTGTCTTCTTTCCAAAAAGGGGTCATTTGAGTGGCAATTGTACTGTCCCGGCATTTTATTGCCTCAAGAATTGAGATAGGCCATCAGTACATCAGGATTGATCAACTTTCAGATATGTATACCATAGTTTTGTAGACGCTATAACTTTTACACAAACCAATTAATATACACTTATTGGAATTTTTTTTTTTTAGACATGTAGTAGAATATATTTTGGCCTAAATATATGAAGAAATTGGATATCTTTTATAACAGAAAGTAAAAAATATTTTTCTCTTTTTTAGCTTTATTTAATAGAAAACCAAGTGGTGATCAGATAACACCAAAACACAACTCAATACATTAAATATTTTTTTTTTATGTATAACCACATTTTTTGGTCTTTTTAATATCTGCCTTTCAGCTATTTTTAGTACTGAAAATATATTGTGACTTTTAATATATGGTGTAGGCTGCAAATGGCTGAGAGCAACATACACTGATGAAAGTACAGATTTTTGTATTTTTAGAATCATAAACTGTAATTCCTTTCTACTTGATTTTCTTTATGTGTCATGAGTTGAAGCTTTGCTAATTACAGAAGATTACTGCTGACTGGCCGCTGACCTTTGTGAGATGCGTGAATAATCAATACATGAAAAGCCTATATGTTTCTAGGGCTTAACCTCATCATTTCCAGATGGCACTTATTTAGAAATAACTATCCCAACATAAAAACAAAAAAAATCAGTAACTTTTTCTGTGGAGAATTATTTGTAAGGCTCCATCAACACTAGTGTTTTTTATAAGCTCAAAAAAACTCTAGAAAAAAAATGCTGGATGAAAAACGCTGATAATGTGTTTGTGCTGGCTTATAGTAGTGTTTAGGAGTGTTAGTGTTTATTAGTGTTTTTACATGAAGGAAAAAAATCTCAAAGTAAGCTGTTAGGAGCGTTGAGCATTTTTTTTTTCCTTTTGGGAAAACTCTCTTAAAAACTCTTCAAAAATTTAATTTTTTTTCTGCTTCTAATCGCTAAAGCTTGAAAAACGCTACTAGCATAAAATAGTGTGCATGGATGCATAGGATAACACTATTAGCTTCTAGGTGCAAAAAATGCTCATAATTGCTTCTAGGAGCCTAAAAAAATTGTAGTGTGCATGGAGCCTAACAAACCTGCATTGGAAAAAAGAATCAAATAATCATCTAAAATTATTGAATCTTTGGTTGTTAATCATTGTACATGGCCAGTGTCAAGTGACCAAAATATACCTTAACAGGCCTCAAAATTTGCACTCGCCTGCTCGCATATGGCGAATGTGTCCCACAGGGCCGCCTGTATGTCGGCACTGGGAGCCGCCAGACTGCTGAATACGCTGAGCAGAGAGAAAGCAAAGGGAGGGGGAGTGTCTGCTGTGCTCTCTGCCTCCCCCTAGAGGTACTGCTGGATTGGATATGGTTTGGTGAGTGAGAGATTGAGGGCTATGGTTGTATGCGGTATATGGTCTAAATATGATGGAGTGTTTAGGGGGACATTGGGTACCCTGATGTAATGCAGGGGGACTCTGATGTATTGTGGGGGACTCTAAAGACACTGATGTAATGCAGGGGGACTCTAAGGACCCTGATGTAATGCAGGAGAACACTGTGGACCCTGATGTAATACGGGGGGGGGGGACTTTGGGGACCCTGATGTAATGTGGGGGGGACTCTGGGGACCCTGATGTAATGCAGGGGGACTCTAATAAGTACCCTGATGTAATGTGGGGGAGACTCTGGGGACCCTGAAGTAATGTGGGGGGACCCTGATGTAATGTGGGGGGTCTCCGGGGACCCTGATGTAATGTGCGGGGTCTCTGGAGACCCTGATGTAATGCTGAGGGAACTCTAGGGACCCTTATGTAATGTGGGGCAATGCTAGGGACCCCGATGTAAAGTGGAGGGACTTTAAGGACCCTGATATAATGGGGACCATGATACACAAAAAAGGTAACAATGTATGTACTGTTATTAAATGTCTCAAATGTTGTATTTTCAGGGACAGTTTGTATTAAAATAAAAAAAAATTCTCCCACCCAGAAAAGCTTGTGGACAGAAGAAACGGTCTGTGAAAACAGTGGTTGGCTGTGTCTGTCAGTGCAGTGTGTCTGTAACATTCTCACAGTGCCCAGAAGTCTGTGTCTGCCTCTGCATGAAGAACACAGAGGTGCTATCTGCTCCACCTCTCCTCCTATCCCGTGTCCCCCCCACACTTCAGAGCCTGGTATGCAATGCATAGCAATGCTGTTCCTGTGAATGGGGTTGTGTGGGCAGCAGATCTGAAATAGAGTACATGACTGCTTGCTGTTACTGCCTGAGGCTTGCGGAGACCAGCCCTGAAGGGGGCATAATTGACCTCTCTCCCCCTTACTCTCCCCTTTCTTTCTCCCATCTTTCTCTCTGCTGCCCCCCCTTTCCATCCTTTACTGCTCTCTCTGCACCCCCTCCCCTTCTCTCCCTGTGACAAGGACACTTTATTTCTGGAAAGAACAAAAATGATTTTCTGTACTTGCTGAAAGTGTCCTTGCCCTGAAAAATGTACACTGCAATATGGTACATTTTAATGTTTTAAGATTTAGATACACTTTAAAGTGGTTGTAAAGGCTCAAGGATTTTTACCTTCTTGCATTCTGTGCATGAAAGTAAGAAACCTTCTTCTGTGTGCATCAGCAGCCCCCCCCCCCAATAATTACCTGAGCCCCATCTCAATCCATTGATGTGCATGAGAGCAGGGGCTCTCTGGAGTCTCTTCCTCCTTATTGGCGCCATGCGTCGGTCTCGCATTGACGCAAACGGCGATCATCCTACAAATGTGAGGTATCGCCATGAACATCATATCATGGGCAGTAATTCTAGCCTTAGACCTCCTGTGTAAATCTACAGTGGTAGCCTAGAAAGGCTTTTAAAGCGCCGCCTGTGGATAATAAAATGAACATAGTTTGTTGCCATTGCATGGGCGTGCGCACTTTTAAAGCGTGACATGTTTGGTATCTATTTACATTACATCATCTTTTAGATTTCACAAAAAATGGGTTATGTATTCTGGTTTTTTGCATTAAAAGTAAAAAAAGGTGTATTTTTTCCCCCTAAAAATTGAGTTTGATAAAAATTTTCAAAACCCACCAATTTATTCTTGAGGGCCTCTGCATTAATAAAAATATATGTCATGTTTGGGGGATCTAAGAAATTTTTTTAGCAAAAAATACTGATTGTTACATGTAAATAAAAAGTGACAGACAAGGCTTGGTCTTCAAGTGGTACAAAAAAAAAAAATCGGCCTTTAATATCACTTTAAAAGATAGTTCTATGACTATCTAATCTATTATGTTTTTTTATTGCAGTATGGAGCTGAATTCAGACGGTTTTCCATTAATCGGTACAAACCAGGAACTTTCGAGGAATTCTACAACCTTATACTGCGAATCCATAATATCTCCAATGTGGATGTCATGCTTGGCTATGCAGATATTCATGGTGACCTTCTACCCATTAACAATGATGACAATTTCTGTAAAGCTGTGTCAAGTGCCAACCCCCTCCTAAGAGTATTTATTCAAAAACAAGGTAAGATGTCTGTTTCTGTTTTCTTTTCGTTAAGGGTAATGATAAACCTTGTTTTTTTTTTCTAATTGATTTTCAAACATTTTCTCAATCATTAGAGGACACATTTGTAATATTTGAAGTAGATTGCTTTGGTTTGCAAATTGTTGTGTCTTACTGTCATGTAGTAGTTGAGATGTGTAAGGATTTAGTAAACTTTTGTTGGCAGTCAGAGATTTGGAAACAGTCTCCCTCCCCTAGTCCCTTTCCCACACATACGTGGTTACAGTCCATGAGTAGGGATCAGTTCAGATGTGTTTGGATTCCAATGCAGAAAGCTGTCACTGCACACAGCCAATCATAAGTGGCTGAGGCATTCGCTGCCCCCGGAGCCACATGTATACAAGGAGGCTTTGGGGTAGGGAATGCCTTGGTTGCTTATGATTGACCGTGTGCAGTGACAGCTTTCTGGCAGGGTAGGATCCGAACATGTCTGAGATCATCTCTGTCATTGAGCATGCTTCTATATACCTATTCTGGAGCAAGTCTGGTTTTTGGGTGGTTTTTTTTTTTGAGGGCTGATCAAAAAGAAACAAAACGGACAAATTCCCTATCCACACAGGTGATGTAGATGGAGGAATCCTCCCTGCTGTGCTTTTGTATCCTGACAGCAGGGACCCCTCCTTTGTTGGAACACACTGATTGGCGCTGCAGCCACTGCTCTAATGAAAATTTTACAACATTCCAGTTTTGAAAGGAGTTGATCCAGGACGGCCATAGATGGATGGAAATTCGGCTGGTCCCTGCTGAACTGGCCAAATTTTAATCCATCTATGACTAGCTTAACAATCTTATCACTAGAATAAAAGGAACAGGTTATTCGCTGAAAATTTCAAAACCAGCGAGTTATCTGTTTGCCTCCTGGTGACCACCAAAGCATGTCAGTTGTCCTCCATAGAGAACTTGTCCTACTGTTTTCATGCACTGGAAAGCAGCAACTACCTACTCCGTATGGGCACCTGGTGTCCAGATCAAAAGTAAGCTGAGTGTATGGTTGTTATTGCACTGCAACAAATTTGGATATTGAATGACCGAAAAAGAGGGATGCCTAATAACTTTAGTTCAGATTTGAAGTGGTTCAAAGCATTGGAAACACACCAGAAGGCATAATAATAAAAGCAGTTAGAGGTGAATCAAAATGAGGATATGCGAGCGCTATTATAAAGTGACAGCAGCTAGGACACCTAAAGGTACCATAAAACCTCGAAAAGTGGATAATATACAAAAAATAGTGCAGCGCTGTTATATTGCTTGACTCATAATTCTTTACAGATTCATATAAGTACAATATAATTCAGGTGCAAACGGTGGTATTCTACCACAAGTAAATGGGTGGAACGTAAGTCAGTAAGAATAAATCCAAATTGTAGACTTGTAGGTCATATCAGATCTAAATTCTAGGAGTTCAGTTCCTTATAATCAATGATGTGATGAAAAGGTAAGAAATAAGTGAATAGGCTGCACCCTATGACTAAGTGCTTTGCACGAAACGCGTCACAGTCAGGGCTACAGCATCCTGACGTCTTGCCGCCGTTGGCGGCCATCTTCACACACATGGTCAGTTTTTTTGGTTTATTCTTTCCTTGTATGTTTTGTACCTTTGTTGGAATAAATACCCTATTGAGTGCAGTATCATGCTATGTGGCATTATTCTTGGGCTCCTCTGCGAGTCTCACCATTCACAGAGGCCAGTTTAGAAGTGTCCTGAGACAGTGATACCATTTGAGGGGTCCTTAAAGGCACAGGCGCAGGAACCTGACGATACCTGGAAGTGATTGTCCTGGCTAACCCGATGAGACGAGACGATTATGATCTCAAATGCGTTTTGGTAGCACACTTCTGGTGAGTGCGCAATTCACTTATTTCTTATCTTTTCATCACATCATTGATTATAAGGAACTGAACTCCTAGAATTTAGATCTGATATGACCTACAAGTCTACAATTTGGATTTATTCGTACTGACTTACGTTCCAACCATTTACTTGTGCTAGAATACCACCGTTTGCACCTGAATAATATTGTACTTGTATTGCAGTATTGCTTGACTCATAATTCTTTACAGATTCAAATAACAACGCTTCACTATTTCTTGTATATTATCCAGTTAGAGGTGAATGGCGTTATCATAGATCAGATTATCTGATCTTTTTTTTTAGTATGGATATGTATCTGGTAGACATATCTGAATTGCTCATATATGGTTTTTTTTTATTCTCAAGTGTCAACTCTTGGCTGCCAAGAGATATCCATTGTAACCATGTGAAGCAGCCTGCTTTGCCCATTGTGAAACATGCCATTAAAGATCAAATCTTTCTATTCTGCAGCTTCCTAGGTTTGAGGGATTAAGATTGTAATTTAGATAGTTAGAGGTCAATCAGTCTTGGTGAGTCATTGACAAATTTCTATTGCTTGAATGTGGCATTTAGTTGAAAAGACATTGCCTGCAGGGTGGTAGGAGATGCAGCAATTGGAAGTTTCATAGTGTGTTGGATCCGAGTAGTTTGTGTGCATAATCATTCGAGTATGGAAGGAGGATAGATTGACAGAGCAGCTGTGTTAAACTTTGCAAGACTATCAGACTCATTTCATGGCTTCATTGGCTTACACAAGGCTTCAGGGATTTATGATAAGTGTTTTACAAGGCCTCGTTGTCAAACTGCATCTTCTGCTTCTGTAACATTTCTGGCCCTTGCCCCCTTCGTATATTCTAGGATTTATTCAGGTCTGAACATGACCTTTACTGGTCCCTTCAGAAGGAATCTGCGTAACACAATTAACCAATAAAGTGTTATAAAAGCCATGAAATAGAATTTAATCTTCCCACAAAACAGCCCTCAGAAGACTATTAATGGAAGACACCAGACTCCAAATCTGATGTGTATGATCACTTATAAAATGGTCCGTTCTTTATCACTGGGGAGATTTCTGTACTCCTGGCATATATGTTTATGTGGGCACTGTGTCCTGGAACATCTGCTTTTGAAATTTAACGTGGAACTGTCATCTATCCTTAAAGCAGAGATATAAAGACAAATTGTGAGCATGACGTTGCCATATGCCTTTCTATCTCATGGTGTATTGTTATGTCACAGGCAGTTCACAACCTAGCATTAAAATTAAAGGTAATTTGCAATAAAATCGCACAGCAGTAACACATAGCAAGAAACCATACTAGGTTTTCACTTCTTGAACCTCAATAATGGTACGGGTTACTGACATGTCTTCTGTGCTCTGCTGTATTGGAGAAGCCTGTTAGTGGAGTTTCAATAGCTCTAAGAGCCATACACATTGGGGGGGAGAATCTGTGCATGACTAGTCTTCCTTCTCTCCTTCTGTGTAGGTGTGGGTCAGAAACTGCTCCCATGAACCTGTAAGGGCTCATGTACACCGCAGCTGATAAACTGACCTTCAGGAGCTTTTCTGCGTTTTTTTTAGCAGCCCCTGAACTCTCCCTAATGTATTCCTATGTGTCCATGTACACATCGTCATTTACAGTCATTTACAGGCAGTTGAGTTTACAGTCGTTTTTTTTAACACACCAAACTTGTGTTCAGGAGTAGATTTTACCAGCGTTTCAAACGGAAAAAGCTTGTAAACGTGTAAACGCAGTTAGCTGCATTTATAAGCGTTTGCATTTAGAAGCGTTTTTTAACTGTTCCATGTCCAGAGCCTTTTTTCATCATCAGAAATGTATGCAAAGCGTTTTCCATGTATTCAAATGGACCCGGTAGACCAGCACAGTCAGTTCCAGGTTTCACGTGAAGTAAAAAATGGTAGAACGTGCCGCATTATGCTCCCATATCCATAGTGAATACAACCAGAAAAGACAGGTAATCTCAACACATACTGCTCTCTCTGCTTCTGCTCTCTCTATTTCTCCCAAAATGTCTGAAATAGTTAATTTATTACTATTTTTCAGTGCATTCTGGGCATTTGCGAAGGTCTCCTGAGGTTATATTTTAAAACGCTTCCAAACGCAATCGCGGTATGCAAGCACGGCTAAACTGACGGTTTTTAACCTACGGTTTCCAGCAGTCAGTTTCCATCGTTTAGAAGAGTTTTCTAAATGCCTCGTGTACATGAGCCCTAAGAGTCTTTTTTTTTTTTTTTTATTTGTGCTTTGTATTTCCATCATGATCATGACTGTGGCCAGGAAGTCCTGGTTTTTCATCTTTCTTCTCCATACATAACTTTTATATACATAATTTATTTTCTTTTATATTAAGTTATTTCATACAAAGGGAGGCCTAATATGTAATACTAAAACCAAACTCTTTATTTGTATTTGAACTTTGGACGTTTCCTGTGCACCAATAAATCAGCTCTAATGTTGTGCTTCCAGTGCTGCTGTGTTAGAATTCTTAGCTACATGTATCCCTAAACTGAAATTTATAATCCAGGCTATCATACAGTGCAGACAGTGTTGAAGGTGGGTTGCTTGCACTCCACCTTGTCCATTCACTAAATGTTTTGTAAGCTTTTTAACAGAATATAAGGCATTCTGTGAATGGATGAGGGAAGGATGAACACTTATGTCTCTCTCATTTAGTCACGATACATTTGCATTTTGTGAAAAGATGTTTTTTGATGAATGAAGTGGCATGTGAGCGACAACGCACTATTATCACTGTATGAGAGCCACAACTACAAGTATCGGCGCCGTAAATCCGACGTTTACTGTACTGGCGGGGATGAATGAAATGAAAGAGGTTTAAATACTGCAACTAGCTGCTTCCCCAAAAAAGACTGCTGACATACTTGCCAGTTGGCTCCATTCTGATCCAACCAGTCACTTCTTCTTCGACCCTTCTGTTATTCTGCCACAGTGGAGGGCTCTTTCCGTACAAATCAAAGGCCTCTGTCCAAAAACTGCTGTTGGACACGTGAAAAACCAGAAACATACTAAGCAGCAGCTGGTCAGACCAGCAGCAGACATAACGTAGATCTAATATCACTCACTAAAATCTCATATAAGCTTTAATATTTTAAAGGTATTTCAGAAGCGGTTTTCAACCTTTTCAAATATGCAGCTGATCTCCAGACAGAAATAAAAATTAATGCATCTCTGCATTCAGTAATCATTACATTTATTTTCTTAACATGACTAATCAACCTACCTGACTTTAATTTAATAATTCTGCAATCTACTGCACAGCAAATCTCTGACTGGGAAAAAGAAGGGAGGGGGAGCCAGTCTGGTGAGCTGCATGTGTAGGTATACTGACAAAGAACATAGGGATAGGGAATGTGCAGCCTGAGCAGAGGGATGACCTCATGAGTCTGCTGCTGCTCCTTTTCACTCCTCCAATTCACACCTAAAAAGCACTTAGACATGCATTATTTTTTTACACATGTGTATACTTGTTTTTTTTTTTAAAGTGTTTTGCAAGCATTTGTGCATATGTATGCCAAGTCCTGGGTGGGAGAAGAGGAAAATGAGAGCAGAGTACAGTTGTTCAGGCGCAAAAACACGAGTGAAAATGCTTGTGTTCATTTACAGGGGCTTCCATTGAAGTCTTATGAGGCCAAAAAACACGTAGCACAGCTCTAAAAAAAGCTAATGTACAGTACCTCTTCAAGATATTGAGCATTGAGATGTGAACAGCCAGCATTGAAAAGGAAGCTGAGCTTTGTCTCGTGTAGTGCAGAAACACTTACAAAAATGCTCAGGTGTGAATAGGGGCATCCTGTCTAATCAGCAGGCTGGGAGTGTGGAAACAACATAGCCTGATATCTTAAAGTGTTACTAATCCCACAACAGTAAGATCAGTCTGTATATGCAGTAAAGCATGCTTGTTATACTCACTGTGGAACCTAAGGGGTTAATCCTCTGTAATATGGAAAAAGGCTATTTGATCCTGACTTCTCTGATCCTCTCATTCTTCCAGTGTCTCCCTCATATCTCCTGATAAGACATATCATGTGGAGGCACATGCTCAATTTGATGTGCATTGCTAGAGAGGTTTTTTTTTTTATTTTCTCTGGAGAGTGCATGTGATCAGCACAGGGCCAATTAGCACTGTCCAAACAGAGGTTCTGCATTCTCCTAGAGAAAACTCCTCCTACAAGCTTAACCAGTGCTCTGCTGAACATTGATAGAAGTCATAAGCCTGCTCTAAGTGCTGATGAGAAAAGGTATTTAGCAGTTTATATTTACTAAAATAATTGCATTTCCATGTTCTGTGTACTGTGGGAGACCAGATATAGTGAATGCAGGGTCCTGGGTTTAGTAACACTTTAGGTGTAATGGAGAAAGTGATCTTGTCCTCCTGGTTGTGATGGAGTTGTACAAATTTTAGGAATGAATGGATCCTTTGGCAGGTTAAATGGCTCTCTTATATGTA
Source organism: Staurois parvus (assembly GCF_062004578.1). Lineage (NCBI taxonomy): Eukaryota > Metazoa > Chordata > Amphibia > Anura > Ranidae > Staurois > Staurois parvus. The sequence continues at coordinate 9,414,438 of NW_028318083.1, read as the reverse complement.
TTTCATCTGTGTTTTTCAATCTTTTTTTAAAGAATATTTGGTGATCTGCTATGATGGTTTTTGTTCATACACTAACTTCTATGGAGAGATTGTCCCCCAATTGTTCTCCTGAGTTGCCTTCCTGTAAGGGGGCTTCAGATTGGCCCGTTGTTGCACCAAATTACCCAAGCTTCCACCCAGCTTCTTCTTGGGTAGGACAACAACCCACTGCTATAGCCCAATCCCTCTGCCATATTCTTCCCAACTCCTTGCCATAGGCCTTCCCACAACATCCCTGGTCATTAGCCTTTGTTTTCACAAGATAGGAATGTCCACACCAATCCATAGTTTCCGCACTTTGCTGTTCTTCAAAGATGACAGTGACCCATCAAAGAGACATACTACGGTGCAGCTATCCATGTTTCACCAATCATAGTGGGCAGTCAAATGTGAAAGCTGCACATTGCACATCACTGTTAAACTATCTTCCCTTAATATCTCTCACATCTCCTTGGGAACACCACAGTGTTGGAATCCAGCTCCCTAGTTTCTCTCTCTCACTCCCCAGGGTCATCCATACCCACTCAGAGGGCTCTGACGCGCCCCTTAGACTTTGTGCATCCAGTTCATGAGTGTGTGTGTATATGTATGTGTGTGTGTGTATATATATATATATTTGTATATGTATATATTAACTCTACCCACTACATCACTACAGAAAGGCTTTGTCTAAAAAGGGGACCTAACACCCACTTACATAATTCCCTTTTGCACACTATGTTGGAGAAGAACCAACTAGTGGTAGGCTAGCTAACTGCACCTGCTTACAATCCTGTCACATTGCACAGATTTAATAAGGAGATGGGTCAATGCAATGATGTGCAAACAATGCTAGAGCCAGTGAAAACAGGTGCTGAAAGAGGCAATGGGAAATCAGCTGCACTGAGATTAAAAAAAAAAAGGACGAAAACTGCATTTTTTAAATAAAAATGCCTTTTTTGATACACGTAATACACTATATGTAATCCAATTAGTATTTATATATCTGTTTTGTATATTTACATATAGATTGTATATTTTTTACTTAAGTTGCATTTAGAGGGCCTATTTACACCACTCAAGCCTGTTGAAGTGCTTTTAATGCACACATGTTAAATTAAGGCGGTTCATTCATTTGAGTGGGATACTTAATGCACCGCAATGGGCCAAAAATTGGAACTGTTGTATATTTGCTATCCCACCACAATACACAGTAGTCTGTTTACACTTTGAATGGCACCACAGGGTACCAAGGCATGTAATGTGCGTGTTACTGTAGCATGGTGGCGTGACGGGGCCCTAAAGCAGAGCAGACAGATTTATTCGGGATACGTATACTTCCATATTAGTAACACCCATCCCCCATAAACTGCTAGCATTCTTTTAAGTATGTAATGAATATCTAAGAGTAAGGGGTCATTAGAATTGATAGAATATGTTTTTAACCAAAAAAAGTTGGGTTTTTTTGTTTTTTGTTTTCTTTAAAAATTTTTTTTTTTTTTACATTTTAGTCACTTATCAATAGAAAACTTTGTATCCATTTTACAGTGCACAATTGAATGTCTTGCTACCGGTTTTCTACATGGGTAGCACCGGTTGGCGTGATTCTTACTGCTGCACTGACAAATAATGAATCAGTGGCTTTTCAGACTTTGCACGCTCCACAATATCCTATCCTCAATCTCAATTTATTTTTGGCTGTACTGAGACAAGTAACAGTTTATCTTCATTTAATAGAGGACAGATTTTCAGTTTTGTTCAGTTGTTTTCTAGTTTACCTAATCAATGTAAATGATTTCTTGTACCCCTTATGAGTGTTCTGCTTTGTGCAATCTTTGGCCTCAAATACAGGCATCTTTCTATGAAATGTAACAAAGCTTGCTTAGGATTCTGAATAGCTGGTGCATCTGCTGCTTTTTGTATGAAGGAATGTTGGTTCAATTGGTCCCGAAAATGCTTTTACGTTGAGAGCAATCACAATGAATAGGCTATAGAAATGCAAGCTGATGTGCTGTGTTGGTTCCACAGTTGTAAACTGAATACAGTGGGTTTCATTAAGAAAGGAACATTTTATTGGCTATGTCAGCCAAGCAAACACTGCAATGTAATATTGTAATTGGAATCTGGTCGATGCCAGATGACACCTACTTTTTTCTTTTTTCTTGGTTTTCAAAGCCTCATTGCTTTTTACTCTGTCATCAAATATGCACAGGGATCTCATTTACAAAATGCAGAAAAAATGGCAATCAGTTAAATGCCTCTGAAGTGGAAGTGACTGCTGTGATCTGACAAGTGCTAGCTGTGGGCTAATACTCTTTAAATACCTTTTATTACTTTTTTGCACTCCTATTTGAAGGAACTTGTAGTGAGTAGGTATGGATGCTGCCTTTGTTGACCTTCTTCTGGAAACACTAGCTTACCAGTTGACTGTCTTTTGAGATATGTATGTTTCTTCTGGGTTAGAGTCTCAAGATGTATTTTGAAACTAGGCAACTAGCTTTTTACAGAAGAAAGTAAACCGTGTTTCTTTTAATAAGCAGGAGAAAATATGTTGCAAGTGTACCTCAATTTTCTTGCAACAAAAGCACCTTTATTGGTAGGTGAATTGGCTCCTGTCTAAATTGGCCCTAGTATGTGTATGTATGAATGTAAGTTAGGGACCTTAGATTGTACACCCCTTGAGGGTTAGGGACTGATGTGAATGTACAATATATATCCAAATTGGCGCTATATAAGTACCTATAATAAATATAAAATATTCAGAATGTCATCCAGCAACACTGGGGGCCCCCTCATCGGCAAAATGACCAACAACCCCCCTTTTCCTCCAGGTACATTTTATATATGACATGCTGAATATTTTCCAATAGAGTCAGTTTCATCGCAAGACAAATCTTCCTGTGCTGCCAGGTAACTATAATCACCGCCAATGGCCACAGACACCTGACTATAATCCCAATAGTGACAGAAATATATACAAGGGATTAGTGCTGCGCTTTGAGCCCTGAGGAAGTCATGTGACTCAACACGTAGGGCGGAAGCGTGGTAATGTCATTTCCGGTACGGACGGCAGCCGCCATCTTGGTACTCCCAAGCTTATACACCTTTTTGCATTAGATTGCAGTGTTTCTTTCCTGTTTGGGTCTGCAGACCCGTTTTTAAGTGTGAGTAGTCACTTTGTGTTTCTTTTTACGATAAATATTTGACTTACTACATCATGGGAAGCTTATTTGTTTAAATCCTCCATGTGGGGATACTGGAGATGAGAGAATCTTATGGCCATATCCATGTAAGGACACCTGAGTGGTTATTGCTCTAACGCTTGTGAGTGCTCACCATCTCCACCATAGAGGAGTGCTCTGAGTACTATCGAGGGAGATACACAGTAAGATCATCGATTGAGAGTATTCAACGCCTAATGACCCCTTGTGGGTCGCAGTTTGAAGGTGAGCGCGCACGCTAGCTGGTGGAGGATTGATTCATTGCAGTGATCACTGGATGATTCACGGCTTGTGCTGAAGATTCACTGATTTTTTTTTTTTGGGACTGAACACTATATTGACTTTGTTTGGGACTTATATATTGTGACATGTTTTTCTACAATCAAGTTTATTATTTATTTTTGGTCACTTGTACACTTGTTCATCACTGGCACTTTAATTACACTTTGTGTTATGCAGATGTTTATATATTTTTGTCCATTGCTTTGGTCACGATTTTTCACCCGTTGTTTTTAGTAGTTCCTATACTCCTACACTTGGGTGCGGGGTCTATTTATTTATTTATCTATCTATTTATTTATTTGTTCACTGAGTATCACAGCACTAATCCATGGTATATATTTTCTATTGTATACAGTGGTACCATCCCACCAGTTGCATTAAAGTGGACCTTAACACCAAAATATGGTATTTGTGCTCCAGCCCGCACTGTGTCTACTTTCTTGCCTAGGCAAGAATATTGTCACGTTGCTTCTGGTACCTCCTGAGATATGCATGTTACTTATCTCAGAAGGCATCAGTTTCCACACACTGTGGCTGGAGGAGGCCACATCTGCTTGCAAATCTTCAGGGTGGGGGGCAGCTGCAAGAACCCAGAAGAGACAGCCAGCTCCTGTTGACTTCCGAAAGGAAGATGGTGGTGCGGGACCCAGTGTGGAGCAGCCAATCACAGCAGAACATTGCTGGATTCACTGGATGTAAGTATACTTTTTGAAGGTGAACCCAGTGAAAAAGGTAAGTGGGAGTTGAAAAAAACCACAGGAGGTGACGTTTCTCTTTAAGTACTGGCTTCCAGACTGGTGGGCGACGGAGATGCATTTGATCTTTTAATAAGTAGACTTTGTTTTTGAGCTTCTGAAATGTCTGCTTGTATCACATTAGGAAACCTCTAGTTTTGTTGTCACAATAATACTTTAGAGCTTTCTGCGTCTATGCATGCTTCATTCATGTGAATACAATATTGGTCTTATTAGGGCTTATTTGCAACCGTAAACCAGTTTTATTGTGACCGCTTGGTTCAAATGTATGCTTATTACAGAACAGACTGGCTACTTTCAGAGGCTGTAATACATTGCAGCAGCCTGTGCTACATACAGTAAGCTGTGCTGACTTCCTGGCTGAGTCCTACACACTTCTTTTTTGCACCAAAAAAGAATGTCCGTCCTACACCATCTCAGCCATTCAGGAATAGCTTTGTATTTTTTTTCATTTGTAGAAATGATCCAGTAGCAAAGATAAGCAAAATACAAAGCACATCCAGTGGTTGTACAGAGGAGAGCTCTAGCTTTTATATTTTTATCCTTGAATACAAGGTACTTATTGACTGAGGTGGGGATAGCGATGTCATCTGCCCAACCCTTCTACTCGGCCAATCAAATAATGCCTTGAATCTAATTCTAAAAATACAAGGCTGTTCCTGACTGGCTGAAATGCCATGGGACCGACTTTTTTTTTTTTTTTTTCCTCCCCCAGGTGTGTAGGACTTGGTCAGGGTATGCCAGATGCATTTTGGAAAATACAGTACATCCATGTGCATGTAATTGTGGGAATCTGTGTTTACATGAACTTTCAAAGCAAGATGTATGTCACCAGCACACCAAGGATCTCTAGAACAGGTCCCAAGCTTTATTCATTGATCACGTCTTAGTTACAGAAGCAACGTTTCGGAAAAAAAAAAAGTTATAATCCTACACCCACAGTTGATCCAGAGGAAGGCAAAAAATAACCCAGCAAAGCATGGTCCAATTTGCTCCTGCAGGGGAAAAAAATCCTTCCTGATCCCTCGAGAGGCAATCAGATATTCCCTGGATCAACTTTACCTATAAATGTTAGTATCCAGTTATATTCTGTGTATCTAAGAAAGAATCCAGGCCTTTTTGAAGCAATCCACTGAGCTGACCAGAACCAACTCTTGAGGGAGTCTGTTCCACATTTTCACAGCTCTCACTGTGAAGAAACCTTTCCGTGTTTAGAGATTAAATTTCTTTTCCTCCAGACATAAAGAGTTCCCCCTTGTCCTCTGTGATGACCTCAGGGTGAATAGCTCTACACCGAGTTCTCTATATGAACCACTGATGTATTTATACATGTTGATCATATCCCCCTTAATCTTCTCTTCTCAAGAGAGAATAAATTCTGTTCCTCTAATCTTTCCTCATAGTTGAGCTCTTCTATGCCTCGTATCAGTTTGGTTGCCCTTCTCTGTAGTTTCTCCAGTTCCCCAATGTTCTTTTTGTGAATTGGTGCCCAAAACTGAGCTGCATATTCCAGATGAGGTCTTAGTAATGATTTGTACAGGGGTAATATGATACCTCTCTCTCTGGAGTCTATACCTCTTTTAATACAAGAGAGGATTTTGCCTAATGAAGGGGTCCTGCAAGGCTCGGAAATGTTGCTTCTGTAACTATGTGATTGCTGAATAAAGCTTTGGACCAGTTCTGGAGATCCTTGGTGTGCTGGTAACATACTTCTTGCTTTGAGTCTGGGTCCACATCTATGCAGTGCGGTATATCGCATGTGATTCGCACAGGAACCGCACTGCATTCCTGTGCAAATCACATGCAATTTGTATGCGGTGCGATTGGAGCCTTACATTTTGTATGGTTCTAATCGCACCGCAACCGCACCAAAAAGGTGCTGGACCCTTATATGAGCCGCACTAGAATCGGGCTACATGGGTATTCACATCTATGTGATCCGATTCTGCACATCGCACTGCATTTTGCGGACCGCTTTCAGGGTGTTGTTAACATACTCACCCGCAACGGTTCACATGAACGGGGTGCGATTCTGATGCAGTGCGGAATTAGCACAGAAAATGCTGCGAATTCCGCACCGCATCAGTGTGAACCAGGGCTCAATGTCTTCAGTTTCCGGCCAGTGGTTACTGCAGTACCCATTTGCATTTACAGCCACTTTCAAGAATGTGTGTGCTGGGAATATTGCGTAGATAAAATTTCAGACGCACAGCATATTTTGCAATATAGGTATATGGACAGAAATTGCTGCTGGGGCTCCCAGGTGCTATAAACACCGGCGTATTTTATCGTGTGCAGCCATATGCCTGTATTTACATTTGTTTGCATCTACCCTAAAACTGAACTTCAGCAAAATTGTATTTTTATGAGGGGAGAGGCTGTCAGCCAGTCAGGAAAAAGGAACAGCAACAAAAACATTGTCCGAGCTCCTAACCTTCCCTAAAGTACTGAAAATGTCTTTTACCAGCGTAGAGTTTGCCTATTATTTTCTGTCCCAGCTTGCTGCAAAATGAGATGTGAGGATAAAAGAAATTATGAAGATTTACTTGGTGCCCAAGACGAATACCAGGGTGAGAACAGCAGGTACACCATACCCACCCAATGATTTTTAAATGCAGTAAAGAAAAAAAAAATAGCTGGAATTGAATGCATCTTTAATGGAGTTCACATGCATCAGAAGCATGATAAGTTTTCCTGTGGTGTCACACGATGACATTAGCATCACCATGCCCAAAACATGTTCCACTCTGCTGTTCTGATGCATTTACAGTTAACAGAAGACCTCCTCGGAAGAAAACTTGTCACTACTGCAACAGCTGCGAATTGCTGCACTTTTAAGAAGACCTGAAATGTTCACTTAAAGGGAAAGTGGTTTTATGTATTTTTAGTAGTACATATTTTGGGTTACTATTGCAATTATTTTTTTTAACCCCTTCCAGCCACTGCCTCCTGGCCCTTTAAGTGGACTGAAATGCCGGGAGGCGGGGGCAGACATTCCAATCATGTGACCACTGTGATTGGCTGTCACAGGGGTCACATAATTGAAGGCTCCCGGATGCAAATATGCATTGGGAGCTGTCCATGACAGTTTAGTTATTGTACTGGGAGCATGCAGGGAGCACACTATCTGTGAACACTGTGATTGGCTGTCACAGGGGCCACATAATTGAAGGCTTCCGGATGCAAATATGCATTGAGAACTGTCCATGACAGTTTAGTTATTGTACTGGGAGCATGCAGGAGCGTACTATCTGTGACCACTGTGATTGGCTGTCACAGGGGCGACATAATTGAAGGCTCCCGAATGCAAATATGCATCAGGAGCTGTCCATGACAGTTTAGTTATTGTACTGGGAGCACGCAGGGAGCGCACTACCTAAACTGTCATGGACAGCTCTCAATGCATATCTGCATTCAGGAGCCTTCAATTATGTGGCCCCTGTGACAGCCAATCACAGTGGTCACAGATAGTGCGCTCCTGCATGCTCCCAGTACAATAACATCTGTGACCACTGTGATTGGCTGTCACAGGGGTCACATAATTGAAGGCTCCTGGATGCAAATATGCATTGAGAGCTGTCAATGACAGTTTAGGTAGTGCGCTCCCTGCGTGCTCCCAGTACAATTACTAAACTGTCATGGACAGCTCCTGATGCATATTTGCATTCGGGAGCCTTCAATTATGTGGCCCCTGTGACAACCAATCACAGTGGTCATAGATAGTGCGCTCCCTGCATGCTCCCAGTACAATATCTGTACAGTAAACTGTTTACCTATACAAGCCCACCCACTGAGAGGCCACATATGTACATGCAGCTGGCTGGAAGTAGTTAAAAACCCATGTTCCATATTATACAGTTGTACTGAATATTGTGATTTGTAGATTATTCACTATAGGAAGCTTCCAGTGGCTCTGTGTGATTGCTATTACAAGTGATCAGCTACACAGGGAGTGCAGACCCATTTTTAGTAGTAATTCGTGAAGTACAACCATTGTGTAGCACTGCAAGGCTGGAAGCAGAAATTGCTGTGTAATGAGATGTAGTTTCTCTTTAAATAATAATTTTTTTAAACAGTCTTTTTATTCAGTAACTCTGCCAAGTATATTTGTTTAAAAAAAATAACTGCTGCTATTACTGCTATTATTTTAAAATGCTAGTAGCCAGGCTGTCGCGCTGATGCCCTGAATCACGTTGGGTCTCCGACCCAAAACTAGAATGTAGATACGGAGATTTCACTGCAATCCAGGTCAATTTGTTGAATGCGTCTTCTAGGTGAATGAATCAAACGTTTGAAGCCAGACCATTTTAGGACATTAGCATTGGCAGCCTATATTCTGTATCTCTGACTTTAGCAACTAGCTGAGCAAGGACTAGATAATAAGATCACAGTAGGGAATGGAATCTACAGCATGACCCAGTAAATATTAACATTTCACATAAACCTGTTCCCTGTTCTTTTAACTCTTCATATTCAGGGAAGAGCGGCAATGCCAGTCAGTTATACTGTAGATGTTTAAAACAAAATAAAACACCACTATATCTACAGTGTATTCAACATATCGTATTCATGAAGAAAGTAAATGGTGATTGGTACATGGAAACATCCAGACCCTCTCTTTTTAGTTGTAGGCCTGATCACCATTTCTTTAAAGTAATGTTAAACAAAAATTTAATATGTTGCAATTTACCAATCCTTAAATGTCGTGAATTCGTTTTCTCTTTTTTTTTTTCCTTTTATAGTCATCTGGTAAACTGGCCAGAAATACACTTAGGGTGTCTCCACTATGGATGGAGTAGCAGATAAAGGTTTTTCATAAATGATTTATACATTACCATCATAAGCACCCCTGTCACTGTTAAATGGCTTCTTTCAATCCTCTAACTACCACTTTTGCTGGACAGCTTGGTTTGGTAAAGAATAACAGACTTAGTGGTAAGATGCCTCTCAGGCGGGCTGAAGACAACATCCGCAGAATCACTATCTTCATCAAAGCAGCGAGAAAACGCAACATCTCTCTTTTATTACTTCCTCTTGATATAAGATAAAAACCTTTTGATTCATTATCTTAGCCTTAGCTATTCTTTATCCTGCAGAAACGGAGATTTGGACTTGGACTCTGTAGCTGGAATTCTACTCTCTACTCCTCCCTTTCTGCTCACGTTCCTTCATTCTGAATACTAGGAGAACTGGACAAGGCTGCCCACTATCTTCTCTGTTGTTCGCACTAGTGATAGAACCATTGGCCCAATCTATTAGACCCCATCCTGATTTCACAGGCCCCACTGTTAGACATTATTTATCATTAAACCCTTTATCTCATTGACCAGTCTGACAACCTGAACTCAGTTGTGGGCTTGGAGTCCCACACTTATTATCTGGCTGCGCAGTTGGCAACACTCAACAAGTATCATTCCTCCACTGAAAACACCCATATTGGTATTTCCCACTCATATCCTCAGGGAATATCCTGCACCCCACACCTCCCTGCCATGTTTTAAATGGCATTAAATCTTTTTAAAACCTAAAGTGGAACTACGCTGCATCTGAGCCCCACAAACCAAAAACACCAAAAATAGTTCTCCAAGATGTTTGGAACAACCGAGCTGTCGAGTTCCTTCAAAACGTTTGTGCAAGTGTCTCTAAAAGAATTGATGCTGTTTTATGATATTGCTCCAGGTTACTCAAGGACTTGTTCCTGGGGCTACTCGGTGAACCTGCCCCATATTGCAGAGTCTATGGATACAGCTTTACAGAATGCTCCCCACTTTGCTATGCATGGCAATCTATGGAGAGTGCTACTCTGTCTTAAGCCAGGCCTCCCAAAATACCAATTCACTCTCATGATGCATGTTTTTAGGGGCCACAAAACGAACTACCAATAGCCTGGCTGTCCAACATGCTCTCATTGGCTGAATTTAAAGCTAGACTCCATTGGGCATTCTCAAATTAAAAATTGTTGGCAGAACCTAGAACCAAGACAAAGTGGCCACATTTAAGATGATCTGGGACCTATTGGTCTACTACTTCCTAGCAAAAAATGTTGAATTCTCTATTCATTTTAAATGGATGGTTCAATGTACCCTGGAAAATGTCTGTGGTGCTCACCCCAACTCCCCACTGCACTTTATCTGCCACACAATCTCTCTTTTTCTAATTCTTCAGCCTTGTTTATACCTTACTCATTGAAGTGCCCAAAACAGCATAATGTAACACTAATGGGCTGAGATTTGGAAACTGTTATATTTGTACTGCACCTTGTGTAACTTAAATTATCAATAAATATATTGAACAAGGAAAAAAGTGGAACCATTTAAAAATTAATTGTAAATCCACCTTGTCAGTGGGAGTTTTTACTCCTAGCCAGACTCAATAATGACATTTAGTGGGATATGAAGACTTTTTTTTATCACAAAAAACTAAGGGCAGTTTCACACCATGCTCACACCAGAATCGCACAGCAATGCACTCTGCGTTTCTATGCAATTCATACCACATGCAGAACATTTTTGCCATCTGCAGCGGGTGTCAATAAAAAGTTAATGACACCCCAAACGCAGATCGCAAATGCAGTGCGTTTGCCCACACATGATTGCATGTTACTTTTGTACCATGTGATCTGGTTACAGTGCGTCTAAAAAGTAGTGCACGCACTTCTTTTGGTGTGGTGCGATTTTAGCCCATTCATACTGGGTTCACATGTATGTGTGTTAAAACTCAGTTTTTGAATTGCGTTTCCTGGATGCAATTATGTGTAAATAGGCTTGCGTTTTTAATGTGAATTTACTCAGCCAAAAAGCCCTGTGATACAGTCTTGGGCAAAAAGCCCTCTGACCCCCTCCAATACAAAACTGCTGTAAAACCGCATCTCCTATGTAAACACCATGCTCTTTTTCTTACTTCCCACAATTGCCTTCGATTTTAAACCGCATCACTACACTTGGCTCTTTTTTAATTTATTTTTTATTCTATACAAATTTAACTTAAAAATATCTAAAACTTTTTTGGTTTAAAGGAAGTAGTCAGGGTGACATTATGGAAACATCTGCCCAACACAAGCTATTTTTTTATTTTATCCAAATGAATCATTTGCTCTTCCTTCCATTTTGGCTTATAAACTGTGTGCTATTTTTTTGGTGTTGCATGCAAACAGTCATGGGGCACAGGTAACAGGACAGAGTATTCTTTAATCTGTATCAGCCTTGAGGTTTGTGAAATGTGCATTCTGGAATTTGAATTCACAAGTAAATGGGTGCAAGATAACTGAGGGCAGTGTGCAGAGCACTATTGGGACAGGCTACTAGTTTTCTTGGTGAATCCCGCCTTGCTTAAGGGAGTAGTAAAGTCCGATTATATATGTTTTTTTTTTAAGGGCCCCCAGGTGGGTTATGCCATAATGTGCTTGTAGAAGCTTCTATGACAGAAAAGACCAAATAGGGTCTCTGTCATATATACCCTGCAGTTTAAAACTAAGTTTACTACCACTTTAGGTCACTTGTGTATAGAAAATTGCTGTTCGCTGGTTGTGGGGAGCGTTTGGGTGACTCTAGCCTCCAGGTTCCTGGCGCAGGCCAGCCAGTTTCCTACTGCACATGCGCAAGTCACGCTGCGCCTTGTGATTGGTCCCATAGTCTTCTGGGACCTGTGAAGTGTCCCAGAAGACTGCGGGGGGGAAGGAAGGGGGCTGAGCTTCTGGCTGAGTTCGCAGCGGCGAACTGAGCCAGACGTGGAAGTAGGTACCTGTGAAAACCAGGTACCCCCCCAAAGTGCCAAATGTGGCAGTGAAGGGTGCAAACAAGCAGAGCTTCCCCTTTTAGGTGGAGCTCCACTTTAAGCCCCGTACACATGGGCTGAAATCAGCTGCTACAGTAGATACAAGTCAACATTCAGCCCGCGTGTTTGGTCCCCCTGTCAGAACATAATAGAGATCGTTGTAGTAACATGGAATAGTTAATACAGAGACCTCCTTACGAGCTGCTCAGTTAAAAAAAAATAAATAAATAAACTTACCGTGTGTACCAGGCTTTAGAGCTTCTGTAGCTTTAAGTATGTTCTGGAAAAATATGATGTTAAGTTACCTACTGCTGCTGATAGTTTTGCATTTTTGTGACAGATTCGTGTCATTTGTAGACCCAGGCTGGTATAAACATTGCTTTGTTTACATTTGACGTGTCTGCAGTATGCATTGTAAAGCGTAGAAATAACATCTCTGCAGATAACACTTTATTTTTGGCTGGAAAATGTTTTTGAAGGAAAACACTGATGTTTTAATACTTTTTTTTACACTAGAAGGTTGGTATCATCTATGTTCAGGTAGCATCCAGGGTCATCATCTACTCCTGTGTTAAAATGCTGACCTAGAGATGACATATAATGCCTCTGTAGGAGCCCTTATGTTTTTAGCTGTGTGTACATGTCTGACAAACCCATTGCTGCTCCATCTGTGGCCAAGAATCTGTTCATTATTTATTTATTACAGGTACTTATATAGCGCCGTCAATTTGCCCAGCGCTTTACATAACAATTGTACATTCATATCAGTCCCCAACCCTCAAGGGGTGTACAATCTAAGGTCCCTAACTTACAATCATACATACACATACTAGGGACAATTTAGACAGGATCCAATTAACCTACCAGCATGTCTTTGGAGTGTGGGAGGAATCCGGAGTAACCGGAGGAAACCCATGCAGGTACAAGGAGAACATGTGATTCGAACCAACGACCCTAATACTGCCAGGCGGAAGTGCTAACCACTTAGCTACTGTGCTGCCCATATCTGTTGTACTCATACAGCTTATTCCCCCTGCTGTCTCTCATCTTGTTACCTGCCAGAGTAAGAATCTAATTCATAAATAAAGCCCTCTGCAGTGAACTATTATGCTCTTGAAGTCTAACTCCAGGCCTTGCAGTAGTTTAAATAGTCTGTTTGGGCCAAGATGGCCAATACAAAGTCTTTCTTTTACTAAGAAATATGCCTGCTGTCAGCACTGTAGAAACGTGATTTAGCATCAGCTACATACTATATACAGTGATGTGTGCCGGCAGGGGTACATGGACATCCTGTCTGCGGCATGTACAAAATTGAGTCGGGCTGAGCTCTGTGCAGTCATTCATAGGAAGCCTTGTATTTTTATGAGTGAATACAAGAGTTACCCTGAATGGCTGAGGTGTAGAGGCGGGTGGATGATGTCACAATCTCCACCACAGCATATCAGAGGAGGCCTTGCATGCATTCAAAAAAATGCAAAGTTTTCTGTGCACAGCCTGCAATGGTTTTATATTGGCAGCAGATGGGAAGTCTCCATGTCGCTGCCAGAACACAGCGCTGTATACTGTATGGGAAATGTAAAATACTGAAAGGTTACATTGGTAGGGTATTTAAACCCTTTCAAGCAAGACACATAATTTGCCAAGGTAGCTAGTAGTAGTTGGTCACATTCAGCTGGACTTGTTCTTAGTTGTAGATGTTCAGCAGCTTTTCCAAGCCACTTCTTCATCTAGAAGTCCTCATGCACATTGGGTGTTTTGATAACACTGGTAACGTTAGCTGTGTAAAGTCACGTTAAAAATGTGAGTATTTCAGCTTTTTTTTTTTAAGCCTTTTTGCATTAGCGTTTAGCGGTATTTTGCCACGTTTAGCTGCATTTCGTCACACGACTTCATCCGTGGCACCCTCAGACGAAGTCGTGTGGCGAAATGCGTTAGAGCGTGATTGAGCAGTGATGTCATCACATACACTGCTATCACGTGGCTGGACCACATGAACGCAACCGCGTCATCTGTTGCTGGCTGGTGAGACGCCACTGTGTGTGCTGGGGGCAGTATACTGTGTGCTGCAGGCTGCAAACGATTTTATATACAAAAAGGCTTTATATTTTGAAGAATAAACATTTAAACGGTATTCTGCTATGGCAAGTGATTTCTATCTATTCACATGTGGCTTATACTTACCATGATGGAGAGTTATGAGATCAATCATCTGATGAATGAGTATTATCGTTATGCTGCTGAATTTTCCACATCCATTGATATTTGAAAGATGCTGGTTTATCACCAGTATCTGGTGACTTAGCACTTTGATGGGGTGCTGAGCACTGGAATATTCACGTTTGTGGAGGAAATATTTCTATTTGAGAAAGATTCCATATCTTCATTGAAGAAAGATTATATATTTAATTTGGACTTTATTTAGTGGACTTTTTCTTTGATTTAAATATATGTTTTGGTATATATAATTTTTTGCCACATATTTGCACTTTATTTGGTGGCAGTTTATTTTTATTTTATTTTATTTATATTTTTATAATTTTTTTTATATGTCATTTATATTCACTTCTATATTGGTTTATTAATTTTTGAGAGAGCTGTTTTGTGGGATTTTTTGTTTCACTTTTTTTATATATTTTAGGATAACATGCTGGGGGGTTTACTAGTTGTAGAAAAAAACATAAAAGCCAAAAACAGCAGCTGTAAAAACGTCAAGTGTGCATGAGGACTAACGAATGTCAGGAACATACACCAGCATGTTTAGCAGCAAGACATCTTCAATGTTGCAGAACCAGAAGTCTAGTTGAATGTGACTACTACTAGCTAGACCATAACATGGCTTAGTGAAAACATACACAGACATATAATCACTAATATTTATTATAGTGGAATTCATTGGACCTGAAAAAGCTCCTCAGTGGGGTCACAGGCAGCAATGAAAGATTGACAGGGCTTTTAACCCCTTATCCACTTTTTCCAGTACTAGAAAAAATGTTTTTTGTCTGGAATTTTACATTAACTTGGAAATTGAGATGAGTGATTTTTTTTCATCTTCCTGTTTCTTTTCTTAGACTAATGCTTAAAATATATAAAAAAATAAATAAATATCATGGGTGGTAGATGGTATGTGTGTCTGTTTTTTTTTTTTTTCTTCTATAAAATTCTGTGAATAACTGTTGCTCCCTCCTAAGCCTTTAACTGATGCCTGACCACACCTAGGCTTCAAAATAAAATTTACTGGCTGTGGTTGTCTATCATACTTGTAGTGTCATATGTTAATAATAGAAATGATTAATGTATTTGAGATTTAGACAAGGGATTGCAGTTCACTGATCTGTCTTGTGTTTCAAGGACCAGCCTTGTGGCTCATTCACACCAGATCACATGCGTTAACATGCTTTATGTTGACGTGCATTGCCATGCTTTGACTTACAGTATTTGTAGAACAACTTTTAAATTGGCTTGAAAGGCAGATGACAGGTTGGCAGACTGAAAAGGCTTTACCCAATGCACTTCTGAGCAACTCATTGATGGGAACGGACGTTTTTGAAAACAATGGGTATTCTGTTATCCTCATTGGTTTTCTGTGCTCATTATGTGCCTTATGGCAGTTGATGGTGAAACAGATATACATCACTTCTCTCTGGCAGGCTGGTCTCTGCAGCATCTGAGGTCTGAGTGGAGGAATGTTCTACACATGATAATATATTTGGTAAAGGACTGCTGAACTGGAAGTAGTTTAAACAGACACATTGTTCCACCAACAGACGCCCATTCTGGGCTCCTCTTAGAGGCTGAGCCACAGCTATAGCTATGCACTTGCCTTCCTATCCCCTGCCACTTCTTTCTCGGGCTTGTTGTCCTGTTGCATATACTGAATATATTTAGGGACAGGTTCAACAAATGCAAATGGAAACTTTGAACAAGACCACCATAGCTCACTACATTTGGCAAGCATAGCTCAACAACATCTAGTACTGCAGTGCAAATAAAGCATGCAAGGTTATGAAGCAGTAACCACTTTTGTCCTTAATTTACTTTGTCCGTGTTCCTACTTGGGACATCAGTTGCTTGAAGTTGGGATTTTTCCTGCAAAAATCCTCCTGAAATCCCTTACTGCACTGCCATCTATTGAAAAAAAAAAAAAAAAAAGTTACTGGTGAGTTGCTTCTTTCTCCTAGTTTCCTTTGCCTAACCACAGATGGCATCTGTTCAAGATCTGGTGGAGGAGGCATAATATCTATGAATGACATAACAAAATCTGTCTCTTGGAACGCATGACAGGTCAAACGATCTGATTGGAGAAAAAAGATCTTTTTCCTCCATGAACCCTTCTTTTTGGCTCCTTTCAAACGCGCAATCCTATCAGGTCCACCTGTCAGTTTTTCAAGTGGACCTGATCAAACGGTCCATTCACCTCTATGGATAGAGGTGGGTGTAAACAGACTTGTGTCTGTTTACACGTGCCTCCCTTTGGGTCCTATCCGGTCCACTAAAGAAACAAAAATGGAAAGTGATCCGTCCTCTTCCATTTAGGCAGATCAGATCTGATGTAAATGGACAGTGGAGTCCGTTAACACCTGGCTGCCCATAGAGCAGAGTGGGCTCTGTCCATGTCTGCTCTGCTTAAACTGAGCAGACAAGGATGTGTCATCCGCCCGCTTATCTCTGATCAGCAGGGGGTCTGTGAGCGGATCCCCTGTTGAGCAGGATGGAGTCTGTCCGGACTGAAAGGAGCCTTAAGCCAGCCATAGACCTAGCAGATTTCTTTTCTGCAACCACAGACAGTGTTGACAGGGAAACAGGGGCGGACTGACAACTCATGGGGCCCCTGGGCAATAGGAAATCATGGGGCCCCTGTGTCCTCGCCCACACTCAAACCACATCCAAAAAAGGTACCAAGGATATCTCATGGGGCCCTTTACTGACCCCGGGCCCTCGGGCAATGCCCGAGTGCCTAAATGGTCAGTCCGCCCCTGCAGGGGAATCCCTCCCGTGGAGCTATTGTGTTCTCCCAGCAGGGGAAGCCATCCCCGCCAGGAGAACAGTGATTGTTGATAGTGGCTATAACAGCCAATGGCAATAATCACATGTACAATCCAGCAGGCTGGTTGTACCTAAGTCGATCGCTCAACTTTGTTACATGCAGACTGCTCATACATGGTTCGAATATCGGCCAGTTCTTGCTGAAGTGGCTGAGATTCGAACCATCTGTGGCCAGCATTACAGATGAGATTTTCCTGAAAGGCACAAGTGATGTAGCTTTTCCAGGATGCATCTGTGAGGCCATCACCTGTGCCTCAAGAAGTTGAAATCACTAAGAATGTGTGTTAATAAGAGAAAAATGCGTTTATGTTTAAAAATGACTTCTAGATGTTTTAGAATCAGCACATGCCATTTATTGTATGGGGGACAGAGGGGGAGTTGAAAAAAAAAAAAATCTGAAGTATTTAAAATTTTTTAAATGTGATCAATGTGATGTAAACTACGATTATATCAGTCTGTATTAAAAAAAAAGTTTTTTAAATAAATATGCACAATATGTAGCCATATTTGCCAAGGACAGTGCTCTGTTCTGGCATCTCTACCTAGTGAGTCACTGACCTGGAACCAAAATTGCAGCAGCCTGGACTCTCAGCCTGCATACTTGTTCCAGGTCAGTGACTCACTAGGTAGAGATGCCAGGGTACAGATGACAGCCCTCGGGCCTGCACCTTTAAAAACGAGTCAGAAATAGCTATATTTCTTTCCTTGCTTATTCCTTTTTAAGCGGAGCATACCTGATCTGCTTTGTAAATGTTTTTTTCCATAAGAACACAGTCTCTTTTTAACCTCCTACTAGCTGTCATGAAAGGTGTTTATTACATGCTGCCACCTTCCAATGACTGCTGAGGTTTTCATGTCGGGTATATGGAATATAGAGATTAGAGGTGATCACCCCTGCTGACAATGAGTGGGAGCATACAGGCATGTTCCCTGTTTAAGAAAGATGAGGAGGTTTTATTTCCATTAGCCATTTCTGGCATCTGTTCCCAAATGGCCACAGGTCAAGAAGCAGCTTTACCTTTTCCTTCCTAATGCAATAGAACAAAATCGGCAGATTTCTAACTTGGCAGTCAGAATTTGAGCTTTATACAAGAAAACTTGTGTCTTTTTTTGGGAGCAGTCCATGTACTATGCTGAAGATTTGGTTTCATCGGCATGACATTTCTTCCTAAACGTTTTAACTAGCATGGTAATGATCATGATAAAATAGTAAAACATCTGCTATTTGTAACAACCATGTGCTAGGGGTCTAGGAAAGGGGTCTAGGCCCCTTTCACATGGGCATTCTGACCAGCTCCGCCTGTCAGTTTTTCAGGTGGATCTTATCATAAGTCCAATGCAGGTCTTTGAATAGGCAGATGTGCATGGACTTGTGTCTGTTTACATCTGCCTAACTCCGAGTCTGTCCATATCCGGGGAAAAAAAAAATAATTGAGAAAGACCGCATCCTTTTCCATTCTTCCAGTTCAAAACCTGACGGATTGGAGGTAGTCTGTTTAAAATTGACTGCCCATAGGGTCCACCACATTCCGCCGTAAGAATGTGGACAGCAACTGAATGAGCACAGATGTCACAAAACTGACAATCGTCCCGTTCTGCTTTGATCCAGCAAGGGTCATGTTCACCGATGCCCTGCTGAGTGGAGTAATCCTGTATTAAAGAAGTATAGCCAAAGATCTTCCACACCTACTTCTGTGGGGCACATGAGTGCACTTAGTTCTGCAATCCTGTTACCCATAATCAGCTGACAGCAGGCTAAAGTCCACTGTCAGCCGACGTCACTGAGCTGGTCCATGCTCTGGAGAGAGGGCGGGAGTTTCTGGCTCAGTTTCTGAACGGCTCGCTGAGAGGCTGAGCCTGCTGCTCCCACCCTCTCCATAGGCCAGAGCTCCAGTGAGCGCTAAAAGGGCAGAGCACAGAGCCATGACTGAGAGTCACCAGCTCTCTGCTCACTGGAGACAGAGAACTGAGCGATCAGTGGTAATCGCTTAATTCTTGGTATAGAAGCGGCAGGAGAAGATTCAACATCCGAATAATGCTGCATCCACCAAGATGAGTATATATGCTTGTTTTTTTCTTAATCCCCGAACTTTTCTTTTAAGGGAATGCCCACTTTTCAAAATGCTGTTGTGCTGTCTTTAAATTGTTCAGCAGGTTTGCTTGTTAATGAGCTTGTACGTCTTCTGGACCCAAATCCCTCTTTCCTCTAACGCTGACCTTTTGATGTCTCAAATTCAAGTAAAGCAATTCTAAAGGTTCATTTTTTTTTTTGTTTTATAAAATAACAAACCTGTCTATACACACCTACTGTGTGTAGTGGTTTTGCACTGAGTAGCCTCGATCCTCCTCTTCTCGAGTCCCCTGCAGGCTCTCCTGGCTCCTCCTATCTGTCCGGTGCCCCCACAGCAAGCAGCTTGCTATGGGGACACCCGCTGCTCTGTGTGTCCATTCACACACACAGCCGTGGCTAAATCCTATAGAACATCTTTGGAGGGAGCTCAAACTCCGTGTTGCTCAGCGACAGCCCCGAAACCTGACAGATCTAGAGGAGATCTATGTGGAGGAGTGGGCCAAAATCCCTGTTGCAGTGTGTGCAAACCTGGTCAAGAACTACAGGAAATGTTTGACCTCTGTAATTGCAAACAAAGGCTTCTGTACCAAATATTAACACTGATTTTCTCAGGTGTTCAAATACTTATGTTCAGCAGTGCAAGACAAATAAATTCTTTAAAAATCATACAATGTGATTTCCTGAATTCTTTTTTAAATTCTGTCTCTGAGTGGGAATGCACCTACAATGTGCATTTCAGACCCCTCCATGATTTCTAAGTGGGAGAACTTGCAAAATCGCAGAGTGTTCAAATACTTCTGTTCCTCACTGTCAATGCATATAAATACATCCAAACACTCTTGGAGCGCTTGAGCGTTCATTCATTTCAATGGCCAGAATAAATTCATATTCTGGCCAATTACATAAATGCATGCATGGTCACTTGGTTCACCTAAGCATGTCTGCAAAGACCCAGTGTGCTTGAAACCTAAACCAACATAACAACACTAAACACTAGCACTAAACAATGATTCTAAAGGCTTATTTAAAATAAATAAATAAACATGTCTATACTTACCTGCTGTGTGGAGTGGTTTTGTACAGAGAAGCCCGGATCCTCCTCTTCTCGGGTCCCCCACCAACGCTCCTGGCCCCTCCCTCCTGTAGGTTGCTCCCACAGTAAGCAGCGTGCTGTGGGGGCACCCACTGCTCTGTTTATCCATTCACACATGGAGCCGTGGCTCGGCCCTGCCCCCTCTCTCTTTTCATTGGCTCACTGGCTGTGATTGACAGCATTGGAAGCCAATGGTTCTCGCTTCTATCTCAGCCATTGAAGAGAGGGAGTCCCAGGGATAGCCGAGACTCCAGTGTACATCGCTGGATTGAGAGGGGGCTTAGGTGCGTATTGGGGGGGGGGGGGATGCTGCACACAGATGGTTTTTTTTACCTTCATGCACAGAATGCATGAAGGTAAAAAAACCTTGAACCTTTAGAACCACTTTAGGATCTGTTGTTCAGTTTTTAGACCCCATTGTTCCATTTCTGAGCCTTGTGTTTACAGGGCCTAAGTAGAATACATCTGCTTTCTTCCGCTTACCTTGATGTTGGGTCAGACAGACGCTGGCCATTGTTTTTCTTCTCCCTGGGTTTACTCAAAGCTGGTGACAGTAAATCAGATCCCTAAATAAGCCAGAGGTCAACCTGTTCACTCTTCGTAATCCTGGCTAATGTCCTTCCCTTTAACAGGTCACCAGAGTGCTTGCTTGCCCTAATTAATACATCAGCTGCTTCCAGCCTCCCTTCCCCACCACAGCTTTCTAAGAAAAACATACATTGCTGACCTGGAATTCCCCTACTCCATGGAAGTCCTGGTGCCCTTACACTGCACTCCTGATGGCCAACAAGCCTGAAACAGCTGTGTGCAGTTTGGAATGAACAGCTCTATAGAATGGTGTGTCTGTGCTGTAAACCAGCAGCTCTGAATGTACAATTGGCCCCAGCAGCAAATAACATTGATTTGCATGGCCTCATCCACTGAAATAAACCCTTTATTTTTGGATTTCTTTTGGAATTGAGACATGTCGATTCCTTCTACTAAATCTCTGCTGTAATGGTACTAGCTTTTCATTTTATTTTATGATTTCCACAAAATGTCACGTGGTTTTCCTCCACATCTTACAAATGTGACATGGAAAACTACAAGATTGGCCTGAAATGTAACAGTGGTGAAAAGAGAAATAAAAGCAATACTACCTCAAGGAAAGTGTGGTCTCTACTTTTCTTGTAATACAGTTGCTTGTCAAACTTAGAGTAGATCCACAGCAGCTAGAATTATATGCAAATCCTGACTTTCAACTGGCTTGTGCTGCCAATCCTTCCATTTGTTCTTTTCATATGCTCACTGTCTTTATTGGCATAAACCAGTTTTGAATGTTTTATTTCCTGATTTATGATAATAAAGGCCAAAAAAAATTATTTTTTTCCTTTCTGTTGTGTTTTGGTGGGTAAATAAAAAAAAAAATTTATATTATGTAGTCTTTTGGCGTTTTCTCACCACTACTGTTGTTTACAAAGATCAGTAGCTCTAGGTGCTCATTTAAATATAGTGCTGGAAAAGGAAAGAAAATCACTCGATTCCCCCATCATTACAGCCAGTACTGTGCTCTACTGGAGGGGGAAGCCGTCCCTGATTACAGCTGGTGTCTATAGCCACTGGCAGTATTTGCATGGAAAAAATCTGATGGTCTCAATGGATCGACTTCAGTACAACCAGCCTGCCAATAGATGATCAAATCTCGGCTGGTCCTTGCTGAACCAGCTAAGATTCAATCTGTCTATGGCCAGCTTAAAAGGAAGCTACTTTTGCTGTGCTGTCCCTTTAGCCGGGGTTCATACTGTTGCAGCAGTGATTTGTAAAAACGTACATTTTCTGTGTTTGTGTGCTGTTGTGCAGTTCATTTTTAATGGCATCCCAGTGTGCCTTGCCAATAGATGTGTGCTGCAGCCACCACAAAACACAGTAATGCACAGCCATGCATTGCAGTGTGCTGGTTATTAAAAGAAAAGTGCATGTATCTTTTTTGGTGCATAAGGCATCACATTCAAATGTATGTGTTGCCTTACCTCAATGCATGTTGACGCGCAACTTGTTCTTCATTTAAAAATGGGGCCCATTGCAATAGCAATTACAGTTTTCTCTTTGACACCAAACATAATTGGTAGACTGTTCCAAGTTAAAACTGAATTGTTTGCAGACAGTTCAAAAGTACTAATATAACGTAGTTTGCTGTAAGGCTCCATGCACACTGGAAGTTTTAATAATGCTGGTAATGTTAGCTGTGTAAAGTCACGTTAAAAACGTGAGTTTTTCAGCATTTATGTATTAGCGCTTAGCAGCGGTTTGCCGCGTGTTTTCACGGTTGTGGTTTTCAGAGTGATTTTTTTTTTTGGTCAAAAAAAAGTCCAAAAACGCTGGTTTGCCGCGATTTACCACATTTTACAACGCTACAGCTAAAAAAACTCTTCTAGAAACCCACTAGTTCTGGGTTTTTTCCAGCCAAAAAATGCCACTGCCAAAAAACGTTGATTACAGTCTAGGTGTGCAGGGACACATAGGATAACATGCTGGGGGGTTTACTGGCTGTAGAAAAAAACGTCAAAAGCCAAAAACAGCCGCTGTAAAAACATCCAGTGTGCATGAGGATTTAATGTTATTGACTCTATAAAGAAACATATCATAAGAACTAAGCTACCATACCACACACATGCGATAACTTTTTGGGAGTATTTCATATTTACTATTTCTGATATCAGTGATAACATGTCCACTTTTTAAATATAGTAATAGACGATTAAAAAAATCTGACATCTTGCTTGCTGTACCATTAGAGCGTTTAACTTACCTTGAACATTTCCAGCAGGATATTTATGATACATACTTCTTAGTATATTCATTTTAGAGTATAGATTTGGATTACTGTAGCTTGCCATATAATAAATTGGTGTTTTTACTCAAGTTATGTATCTTGTTCTTATCATATGCTCCAATATTTACCCTGTTAACATTGTAATTCAATAACCGTACAGTGCATTTGTTTGCTTATGCAGAAGGTGCTTCAAGGCCACCGAGTGTTCGCTTTCTGTTCACAGTACACCAAATCACAATACCTTTTTTGTACAAAACTGGACAAAGCTATGTTCTCCATGTAGAGAACTCATTTAATGTTTCTGGTGCCCTTAGTACAAGATGAAAATATGCACATGCATTCCTCTTCCATGTGAAACTAGACCCCACAACGAAGTGGATCTGTCAGCAATTTTTAACTGTTAATAGTAAAAGTTTTACCTTCGAGCAGAGACCTGTATTCTGAGCTAAGCCCTCCCCCACCCATGTGCTGGGGGATGTGAAGAATAATTTTTAGGGCTCATGTACACAGGGTGTTTGGAAAACTCTTTTGAACGATGGAAAATGTAGGTTAAAAACCGTCAGTTTAGCCATGTTTGCAAAGCGCGTTTATACGCGTTTGCCTTTAGAAGCATTTTTAAAAGATGACCTCAGGAGACCTTCCCAAATGCCCGGAATGCACTGAAAAATAGTAAAAAATTAACTATTTTAGACATTTTGAGAGTAATAGAGAGAGAGCAGAAGCAGAGAGAGCAGTATGTGTTGAGATTACTTGTCTTTTCTGGTTGTTATCACTACTGATGATGAAAAAAGGCTCTGGACAGCATCTGGATATGGAACAGTTAAAAAAAACTCTTCTAAACGCAAACGCTTATAAACACGGTTAACCGATTTTACAAGAGTTTACAAGCATTTGGTGTTTGAAACACCAATAAAATTTACTCCTGAATGCAAGTTTGGCGCGTTCAAAAAAATGACTGTAAACTCAACTGCCTGTAAACGACTGTAAACAACGATGTGTACATGGACACATAGGAAAACATTAGGGAGAGTTCAGGGGCTGCTGAAAAAAATACTGAACAGCTCCTGAACGTCAGTTTAGGAGCTGCAGTGTACATGAGCCCTTATTTGAATGGAGATCTCTACTCCAGTGGTTAGATCTTCCAGAGTCTGGAAAGTCAAGCCATTAGTAACAGTGAAAACAGGGTCAATGCACACAAGAGGTTAACAGTGATAATAGCAGGCACATGTGGTCGGTTTTTTAGAACTCATCTCTAGTTTAGTAAAAATCACCAATAAACCTACTATACACATTAGGTTCCACATATACCAGTTAGAAAACTGCCCTTTATTGTCTTGGTGTTTCATGGAACTTTAAACTTCTGGATATCTTCTCCCCCAACAGAGCTACACCCTCCCCATTTAGACTACATGTATTGCTTGTACTTTAAACCTGACAGATTTGTTGTTATATGAAATTGCAGTTATAAGCTACATTCCAGTAAAAGCTTCTCGTGCCCCCATTGACACCTAGGGTTAATAGAGAAGAAGACCTCATGTCAGGCCTGCCCTTCTATCTGGCAGAGCTGCAGCTGTCTTGTTTTGGTACATTGGTTCTTTGTGTTGGATGAGTACAACATTGTGCCGGTACTGGTCAGTTGCATGGACTTCTATGGGCTGGCAATTAATAATCCTTGAAAAATAAACCTATACAAGTGCATCTAGCAATTGGAGGTGCAGTACTGCCATAAGTCTAAGAGAATCATACCTCCCAACTGTCCAGGAATGGGGAGGACCATCCTGAGATTTCATTGAAATCCCAGTGTCCCGTGGATACAGGCTAAATCCAGGAGCACAGTGCAAGAATGAGTTCCTGCACTGGCTCTACTAGTTCCCTTGCTCTGAACGCCCTGCTGCTCAGCCAGCGCTCCTCCTCCCTCTCCCGCCAATATCTGCACCCAGTGTACCCCCTCCCCTGCCATGCTAATTATTAACATTCCCCCCGACTCCAGCTGCTCTGATCTCCCTCTTTACATTATCAGTACCGATCGCCTCTATGTTTATTCATAACTGAAACATAGTAAAATGCGTTTACTAGGCTTCAGTTTGTGAGTGAACAGGATGCCACTCACAGAACACTTCCCATTTATTCACTTCCAACACAGCTGAGGCTGCCAAGAAAGGGATGGAGAAATCTATGTCTGTCCCAAACGTGGGACATCAGGAGTCTGTTTATACTCCGGATATTCCACCAAAGCCCCCAAAACAGGGCTGTAAAAAAAATCTCCAAAAACTGTCAAGAAAATGTAAAAAAATAATTAAAAAAATGATCAAAGTGGTATTAAACCCACAACCAAAATGTATTAGATAGCAGCTTTCCAATCCTTAAAGTGGTTATAAAGGCTCCAGGCTTTTTAGCTGCATGCATTCTATGTCTTTTTTTTTTTTTTTTTTTAATCGAATGCAAGAGTGCGACCGCTCGGCGTCTAGGCCCAGACCGGACATTTGCATTCGGCTGGCATGAAGAGGTTTGAAAGATTGGAGGCATAAACATAATGGTTATTTAAAGTATATGTATAGCTAAAACAGTTTCATTTTGAATAGAGTAGGGGAGAATTAAAACGATGGTCAGTTTTTTTTTTTTTTTTTTTTTCCTCTGTGTCTCATTGAAGAGACTTCCCTTCACTTCCTGTCCTGTAGACACAGCAGGAAGTGAGAGGATTTTTTTTCCAAAGTGAGGGATACTCCCTCTTAGCTGTCATGGAATCAGGTGTCCCCATTAGAAGATTTCCTGTATTGCTAGCAATTTAAAGTTTACTTTTATTTTCTTTCCCGGTAACATTGGAGATCATGGCAAATCTTCCCAACAGGGAAACGGCCAGCAATAACAACCCGACAGTGGTTCTTACCCCTCATCACTCTATCTACTGTGAATCAAAAGAAAACTTTTTCCTTTTCCCACTGCACCCACCATCCACTGATCCCTCAGTTTGATTTTCCTGGACCGGTTTCCTGAATTATATGATTGATCATTTGAACTGCTGTTTAAAAAAAAAAAAAAAAAAAAAAATATATATATATATATATATATATATATATATATAATTTTTTTTTTTTTTTAATAAAATATAAATAAATATATAAAATAAAATATAAAAATATATATATATATTTTGAGGAAATGACAGATTTCCAGTTTGCATCATGTCTTAAACACAGAAGTCTGACAGCTTATCCTGTTGTATGGGGCAGTAGCCTTACTGATGGCTGAGTAAATAGATTAGTGAGTATCTGAATATTTTCCAAATGCATTTTAAAAGCAGAGGTTTCTTAAGCGGTGGGTAAAAGTGCTGCTGCAGCAGATATATCATCAGGAAAAACAATTTACCATCCAAGAACAACTTTTTTTTTTTTTTCAGTTTAGCTACCGTACAGGAAGTGTGTTCTTTCTGAAAGTCTGACATTGCTGCTTAAAGGATACCTACATATTGTATATATTCAAGACATTGTGTTAAAAACAATATAAGTCACTTGCATGTGTTTTTTTGCTGAGGTCCTCATGCACACTGGACATTTTTACAGCTGCGGTTTTTGGCGTTTGACTTTTTTTTCGAGTAAACTCCCCAGCATGTTATCCTATGTGTCCATGTACACAGACTGTAATCAGGCTGGAAAAAAAAGCCCAGGACTAGTGGGTTTCTAGAGGAGTTTTTTAGCTGTAAAAATGCTCTAACGCTGCAAAACACCGCAAACCGGTATTTTTGGACTTTTTTTTGCCAAAAAATACGATTTTTTTTTTGTTAAAAAAAAAAAAAAAAAAAAAAAGTCTAAAAACCACAAACATGGAAAAATGCAAAAAAAAAAACCGTGGCTAAATGCTAATGCAAAAACGATGAAAAACTCATGTTTTTAACATGACTTTACACAGCTAATGTTACCAGCGTTATCAAAACGCCCAGTGTGCATGGGGACTTAGTCTACTCCGGAGAGTCCCCAAATCTAGGCTTGCTTAGTATACAGTGCTCTGTTATACTTCCTGCAATGTACTACCTCTCTATAGTCTCTTAGATTGTAAGCTCCCAGGATCAGGGCCCCTCCTAACCAGCGGCAGACTGACAACTCATGGGGCCCACGGGCAATAGGGGATCATGGGGCCCCTGTGTCCTTGCCCAAACTCAAAAAAGCCTATGGAAAAGGTAAAAGGGGCATCTCATGGGGCCCCCTACTGACCCCGGGCCCTCAGGCAGTCCCCAAGTTTCCAAATGGTCAGTCTGCCCCTACTCCTAACCCTCTTGTATTGAACGGTATTGTGGCTGTATTGTCTCCCGTTATATTGTAAAGCGCTGAGCAAACTTGGAGCTATATAAATCCTGTATAATAATAATAATAATAAAAAATAGTTAGTGAGTTACACACATTGCATTGACGGATGGTGGGAGTATATCTTTGCCTTGCAGATAAAAGTTGACGTTGTGCTTACTCACTATATAGACAGTTGACCATTTTTAGGTTTTGGGTCAAACCCCATAAAGTCTTAACCATAGGTGAGCTAATCATGTGTAATGTATTTTAGTGCATTAAAGATAGAGGTATGCAGACCTGGATACATTTACTATTTGCTTATATTTTGAGTATGCCCAGGTTTGGGGTTCCACCACTTCTCAGAAGAAGACGACTTAGCCTGGGTTCACATATATGCGTTGTAGTATATCACATGTGATTCGCACAGGAACCGCAGTGCATTGCTGTGCAAATTTAATGCGAATTCTGTGTGGTGCGATTGAAGCCATACATCTTGTATGACTCAAATTGCACCGCATCTGCACCAAAAAGGTGCAGGACCCTTTTTTTGGGTCAGCACTAGAATCGAATCACATGGGTATTCACACCTATGCGATCCGATTCTGCACATCGCACCACGTTTTGTTGGCCAATTTCGGGGTGTTGTTAACTTAACATACACACCCGAAGCAGTTCACATGAACGGGGTGTGATTGTGATGCCATGTGGAATTCGCACAGAAAACGCTGCCAATTCCACACCGCATCAGTGTGAACCCAGGCTTAGTGTCACCATGCAAGGACCACTTTGTCCTGTAGTGACACAGGAGTCAGGGGAAGAAACCACAGTGTACATCAGGGGATACAGGCATCTGACATGTGCTGGCTGTGGAAGAGACTGATGACATGGGCCCCAGGAGAAAGTATACTGCTTTGTTTTTTAAAAGGAACTCTTATTTCCAGTTGGTTATTGCAATAACAGAGCCTGTTTAACTAAATAAATAAATTCATTTTATATAGCGCTGTGTTTACGTTTGTAATTGCTGTAATACTGTTTACACTTGTGATCCCTGTGATTTGTCTTTCAGCAATTAGAAGGCAAAGAGCTGCTCAGTTCAGCTCTGAGCCTTTTGTCTATGATGTGACCAGTCTAATGGCAGCTCAGTCAGACATTTAGGCTACATGCATACTAGCGTTATTTTTAAGCTAAAAAAATGCTGGTAGTAGCAACTTTTAGTAGCGTTTAGGAGCATTTGCTTTTTATTAGCTTTTTTACAGTACATGTAGAGTATAAAAAGCTGTTAGGAGCATTTTAGTAGCATTTTAGTGTTTTTTTTCTGCTGGAAAAATGCTTCAAAAACTCTAATTTTTTTCTACTCCTAGACGCTGAAGCTCAAAAAATGCTAATAGCTTAAAGTAGTGTGCATGGACACACAGGGTAACACTATTTAGCTTCTGGGAGCAGAAAAAAATGGTAATAGCTTCTAAGAGCTTAAAAAAATGGTAGTGTGCATGGAGCCTTAATGGGTACCCTTGCTGCCTGTGCCTTATTTCTTTGGTGCTGTTTGTAAAAAACAAAAGAACAAAAAAAAAAGCATGTGCAGAGTGCTTTTTAGGACTCTGTACTATCAGCAGATGGATTGGGGGACTATAGAAGAAGGGGAGGATTAGAGAAGACAGGATCAAACAGCCTCTTTACACAATGTGGAGGATTGACCACTTAGGTTCCACAGTGAGTATAACAAGCATGCTTTACTGCATATACAGACATACAGGTTTGTAATCACTTTAATCTGTGCACAGCAACTTGAACTGTGCTCACACTGCAAGGGTTAATTGCTTGTTCAGTCTACCTGATCCACTGTTCCCTTGGCAGGCGGTGCTCCCTCATGCTCTGGTTTAAAAAAGATCAAAATTAAATTATTATTCGTATATATATTTTTTACATACTGTCACCAATCAGTGTCCCTGATCATCGCCACACCACTTATAGAAGACTGGACTGGACTGATGACAATATGTAAAAAAAAAAAAAAGAAGAATTTTTTTTTCATTTCATTTTTCAAAAAAAAAAAAAATGGGACAAAAAATTATAACTTCTAAAAACTCACCATACTTCCTACTAAATACCTTGGACTGTCTATTTTCCAAAAATGAGTCATTTGTCATGAGTCAAGAAATTAGACTGGCCATCAGTACATGAGGACTGATTGATTGTTAGATATATATAAATTATATTTTGTGTGTGTGTGTGTGTGTGTGTGTGTGTGTGTGTGTGTGTGTGTGTGTGTGTGTGTGTGTGTGTGTGTGTGTGTGTGTGTGTGTGTGTGTGTGTGTGTGTGTGTGTGTGTGTCATCGTTTTTGGACTCTATAACTTTCTTACAGACTAAATAATATACACTAATTTGAGTTTTTACCAAAGAAATGTAGCAGAATACATTTTGACCTAAATTTATGAAGAAAGGTTATTTATTTTCAAAATTGTAAAACAGAAATTAAGAAAACAGTGTTTTTTTTTTTGTTTAACAAAAAATACAAAACTCAGTGGTGATTAAATACCACCAAAATAAAGCTCTATTTGTGTGTAAAAAATAACTTTTTTTATGGGTACAGTGTTGCATGACCGCGTGATTGTCACTCAAAGTGCAAAAGCTCTGAAAGTTGGCCTGGGCAGGAAGGGGGTAAAAGTGGCCGGTATTGAAGTGGTTAAACGAATTCTTCCCTACACCCAGCCCTCCTTTTCTGCTTTCTAGTAAAAATGAATAGAAAGCGTTTT
This sequence comes from Staurois parvus, assembly GCF_062004578.1. NCBI lineage: Eukaryota > Metazoa > Chordata > Amphibia > Anura > Ranidae > Staurois > Staurois parvus. Next base: position 9,384,336 of record NW_028318083.1, on the reverse strand, counting down.
CGGTTACTTACCTTTTAGTGTGTCCAACTTATTGGCAGGCTGATTGCTGGGGCAGAGTGTGACATGATCATTGTGCAAAAAACAGCCAATCAATGTTTGTTCCTGCAGGAGCCATTGACCTGCCAACCATGCCTGAACCTGCTAAATGTGTCAGTTTTCCCACCGGACATCAGTACTATTATATTTTTGTTTTTTTTAGCATGAACTACATTTTCTTACTTATTTAATGACATCCGCTGTGAACCATTATAATTGTGATAAAAATATGTAATATTCATTCATTTCTAGGGGCTTGGTTGGTGGCTATGATTTAAACTGGTTTGTTTGTCTTGCTATTATGCTCATCATTTTAGTTATTTAGCTGTTAAGTGTCAAACCACCTCTAATGTAGCCAAGTTAAGACAGATGGTGCCAGAGCAGCAGCAAAGTTAACATGAGGGTCTTTGCAAACATTTGATCATTAAAAGCTAATGTGTGACATGTGAAGTAAGATCACAGCATTGAAGAGCAGGCTGATGTGCTGCAGAAACAGCTTTCATTTCTTTGAAGTCGTGCTGCCATTGTGTACAATCAGTACTGGAAAATCAGCAGTTTTGGCATGTTTATTTAAACCTTTGACTATATTGCAATTTACATAGAAGCTGCATGGAATTGAAATATTTGTTGCTGCTGTATACCTGGACAATGCAGAGTGTTATTCAACCTGACAGCACCCAGTGTTTGAGTGTTCCACTGAAATATTAGTCCGGATACACAGATGAAAATTTTACTATGTAACATTTTTCTGTAAAGAGAAATATGTAGACTGCCCTTAACGACCTCCTTAGGAAAATACTAGTTGCCTGTTGTTAAAGGATAATTACACTTTTACCCTCCATTCACATCAAGCCCGACTTTGAAATCATGTGAAGTCGCACGATTTCAAAGTCAGGGGACCCGCCAATTTCAGGTGCGAATTGCAAGAAATCGGATACAGATGTCTATGCAAATCGCACCAAAAGTAGTGCATGTACTACTTTAGAAATTGGTGTAGCTCCGACCAAGTCGGAACCGCACCGATATGAGCGCTCCAATTGCGGACAATAGGGTGCGACTTGGCATGCAATTTGCAAGTCGCAGGGCATGCAAATTGCATGCTAAGTCGCATCCAGTGTGAACCAGGGCTTAGTCCACTTAATTCACAAGTGCAAAACCAACTAGAAGTTCAAGATAAATCCTGAATGCTCTGAATTACAAACAGGACTTACAACCCCTGGTAAAAAGTATGGAATCACCACTCTTGGAAAATGTTCATTCAATTGTTAAATTATGTGAAAAAACACTAATCAAAGACATGACTCAAAACTATTTTCATTTAACATTCGAACTTTCTGGCTTTAAGAAACACATAAAAAATTTTAAAAAACTAGTCAGTTGTGACTGTTTTTGCAGATCAAGCAGAGGAAACAAATATGGAATCACTCAATTCTGAGGAAAATATTATGGAATTGTGAAAAAAACACTACAGTACACCACTAGTACTTTGTTGCATCACCTCCAGCTTTTATAACGGCTTGAATTCTCTGAGGCATGGATTTAACTATCGACAAACAGTATTCTTCATCAATCCGGCTCCAACTTTCTCTTATTGAATTTGCCAGATCAGCTTTGCAGGTTGGAGCCTTGTCGTGGATCATTTTCTTTCATTTCCACCATAGATTTTCAATTGGATTGAGGTCCAGACTATTTGCATGTAATTGACATTATATGTGAATACACCCATGGTATGAGGTGGAATGCCTTATTAATAATGCATAAATGTGAGTGTATCTACTGGCGTTTTTTGGTCTGATTACTTGCATTAAATAATATTGCACTATGGAAGTAGTTTTTTCTTTTTTTATGGGCATGTTCTAACTGAGAGCTGGGCAGAGTTTCTGTGAGTAGGTTGGAGATAGTAAGTTCACCTGCCTATCGATCCAGGAAGGGGATTACATACTTGGTACGATTTGGCAATTGTCACTTTAAGATTATCCCATTTTATGGGATTCACCTTGCTGACACAATTTGGTGTGTATTATCCCAATTTGGGATTGGGTTGTTTTTTGTTGTTGCACGGCATGTAGGGTCTGAATTTGTGACCCAATTTTTATATATTAACATAGTTGCACTTTATATATTTTTGCACTTTATTTCGGATCCCTTTTGGGAATTTATAGTTTTTTATTAATATTATATCATTATAGTATGTGTATTTATTTTTAGCACTGCACCATATGTACATTATTTATGCTATGTAATCTTTTGAGGTAAAGGGTTTGGGTGCTAGCAGCTGTGTTTAGGTTGAGTTCATTTAGCGCAGGAGGAACTATTACACTTATTCCTCATTTGTTTTGTTGTGCATTTTCGGTTTTCAAGGCATATTGCTTTAAGTTTTCTATCTTGATGCTTTGATGTCTTCCTTGGTCTACCTGTACACTTTCCTTTTACAACCTTCCCATTTGATTTGTACTTGGTCCAGATTTTAGATACAGCTGACTGGGAACAACCAACATCTTTGCAACATTCTCTGATGATTTACCTTCTGGAAGAAGTTTTATAATCCTCTCCTTTGTTTTAACTGACATCTCTAGTGTTGGAGCCATGATTTGTGTCAATCAGCTTGGTGCAACAGCTCACCAAGGTGTGCAACCACTCTTTTTTAACTGCAGACTAATTAGTAGATGTAATCTGATGCAGATGTTTGTTTTAGAACTGCAAAGTACATGGTGATTCCATAATATTTTCCTCAGAATTTAGTGATTCCATATTTTTTTCCTCTGCGTGATATGCAAACACAGTTGCAATTGACTACAGTTTTCTTTCTTTTTAATTTTTTTAAGTGTTTCTTAAAGCCAGGGGTATAGTCGCAGACTGGGGGGGGGTGGGGGTGGGTACAGTCGCAGACGGGGGGGGGGGGGGGGGGAGCATTGTCCTGCCTGAGTGCATTTTCTGCTGGAGTGCAAAACAACAGTTGAACACAGCAGTTGAACTCAGCAGGAAGACACAACAAAGAACTCTACTGCACGCTGGATGGACTGCAAGCACACACCCTGGGAAACGTCTCCTACAAGTTTGATTCTCACTCCATGTACCTTTTAATATGCCCCCTGTACTCCTCCTTTTCATATTGCCATCCTCTGTTCTCAAAATCTCAACTCTTTACCCCTCTGCTCCACCCCAAAGCTTATACATATCACCTTCACTTCTACCATCTCCTCCAGTATCTCACCCCCACACCAGGCGCCCTCCTTTCTCCAGCAATAGCCGCAATCCACTCAATTTAATCTTGATCCCTATGTTCCTAAAAGAAAAAAAAAAAAAACACCCTCCCTTTTTCATGTGTGCTCTGGAATGTCCGCTCTGTCTGTAATAAGTTCACCTCTGTCCATAACCTTTTTGTCTCCCGCTCCCTTAACCTACTAGCAATTACAGAAACCTGGCTTCAAGCATCAGATTCTGCTTCTCCTACAGCACTTTCCTATGGACCCACTCACCCAGACCCAGTGGTCAGAAAGGAGGTGGAGTTGGTTTGCTTCTATCTCCACTGAGCACCTTTCAAGTCCTCCCTAACCCTCCCTCTCTATCCTTCTCTTTCGAGACTCACTGCATTCTGCTGTTTTCTTCAATTTCTCTGAGGATTGCAGTGATCTACCAGTCTCCTGGACCAGTTTAGCGCTTTCTGGATGACTTCTCTGCTTGGCTACCCTACTTTCTCTCCTCTGAAATACCCACATCATTGTTGGAGATTTTAACATCCCCATTAATGTGAACAACCCAGCTATATCCCAACTCTTCAACCTAACCTCATCTTTTGCCTTCACACAATGGACACAGTCCTCCACTCACTCTGATGGGAATACATTAGACCTTGTTTTCTCCTATCTCTGCACTCCTTACAACCTCACAAATGCCCCCTTTCCTCTCTCTGATCACAATCTCATCACCTTCACTGTGTCCTCCTCTTCAAACACTTATCCCTCCAAGCAGCAAACAATTACCAGCAGAAACCTTCACAACTTTAACCCTTCTCATTTCCACTCTGCAACTGACCGCCTCTATGATAGAATCTCTCCCCTGTCCTGCCCTGACATGGCCACTGCTGTCTACAACAGTTTGCTTTCATCCACACTAGACTCTCTTGCTCCTCTAACTACATGAAGTATCAGGCTCCGACCATTACAACCGTGGCAGACTGACAATACCAGACATCTTAAGCGACATAGTCGTGCACTGGAGCAATTATGGCAAAAAAACAAATTTCAGCAAGCATTCACCCTATATAAATCTGCTTTCTTAACATACAATTCTTCCCTCCATGCTGCCAAACAAGCCTACTTTGTCACTCTTATTAATACCTTGTCATCCAGTCCTCCTTGTCTCTTTTCTTAAAAGTAACTCTCTACGTTCTCCACCTCCAACTCCACCCAGTAACTCACTCACTGCTTACGAGATTGCAAATCATTTCAAAAACAAGATTGATGCAATTCGTAGGGGTATCTCTGCTACACAGACATCTGTCCCACTTAGCATACCTTATACTAAACCTCCCTCAGCACTTTTCTCTTTTGACCTTGCTACTACTGAAGAGATCACTAACGGTTTCTCAGAAGCCCGTCTCACCACCTGCCCTATGGATCCTGTCCCCTCTCAACTACTACAGTCATCCTCTCCTTCTGTCCTATGCTCCCTCACTCACATTTTCAATCTTTTCCTCTATAATAGTGCCTTCCCCACCCCTCTAAAGCATGCACAGATCACTCCCATACATAAAAAGCCCTTGCTGGACCTCACCAACCTGAGCAATTTAAGACCCATCTCCCTGCTCCCGTTTACCTCTAAACTCTTCGCCTGAGCTCCTACCTCACTGACAACAACCTTCTTGACCCTTTACAGTCTGGCTTTTGCTCACTCCACTGAAACTGCCCTACTAAAACTCACTAATGATTTACTAACTGGTAATGGTCACTACTCCATACTCTTACTGCTTGACCACTCTGTGACTTTTGATACTGTTGATCATCCCCTCCTCCTCAAAAAACTCCACTCTCTTGGCCTCCGGGACTCTGCTCTCTCCTAGTTTTCCTCCTACCTATTGCAGCGCTTCTTCAGCGTTACCTATAACTCTGTTTCCTCCTCTCCACTTCCTCTTTCTGTAGGGGTCCCTCAAGGTTCTGTCTTTGGACCCCTTCTTTTCTACATCTACACCTCCTCCCTTCGTCACTTGATAAACTCCCATGGCTTTAAGTACCATCTCACCCCTTCAGTCTTCTCTCGCTTTACAAACCTACTAAGTGACATATCGGCATGGATGTCATTCCGCTTCCTCAAACTAAATCTTTTCAAAACTATTCCCTCCAGCCCGTGCCCCCTCCCCTGACTTCTCCATCAAGATCAATAATACAACAATCAGTCCCTCCCCTCATGCCAGGGTACTACGTGTAATCCTAGACTCCCATCTGTCCTTTCAGCCCCAAATCCAATCACTGTCCAAATCATGTAGACTTCACCTCTGTAACATCTCCAAGATATGCCTGTTCTTAACCACTAACCAACTTATTCACTCCTTTATCTCTCACCTTGACTATTGTAACTCCCTCCTCATTGGCTTACCTAATTGGAGGCTATCCCCTCTTCAGTCTATCATGAATTCTGCTGCCAGACTCATCCACCTTACTAACAATTCCAGATCTGCCATCCCTCTCTGCTAATCCCTCCACTGGCTTCACATTGCTCAATGAATAAAATTCAAACCGTTAACAATAACATAGAAAGCCATTTGTAACCCAAACCGTCCTCTCCGCTCCTCGCACGACCTCCTGCTCTCTAGCTCTCGTCTCCTCCTCCCTTGCTCATCTCCAGGACTTCTTCAGAGCCTCCCCCATCCTCTGGAACGCTGTACCCCAATCTATCAGACTATCGCCTATGCTGCCTACTTTTAGGCAGGCCATAGACGGGGCCGATAAACGAAAAATCGGTCGGCCCCGTTGCCGATGTTGCCACCCATGTTCACGGGCTGGCCCCACTAACGGCGTGATTATCGGCTGATTTTTCTGTGGATGAAAATTCGGCGGATAAACGACCCATCTACGATCTCTGAAAACCTATCTCTTCAGGGAAGCTCATCCCGTCTTCAGCTAATAACGGAATCTTCTATTTCCCCTATCAGTTCATCCTCCACAGTTATTACCTTTTGTACCACCAGCCCCTCCCTCTTAGATTGTAAGCTCCAAGGAGCAGGGCCCTCCTAACCCTCTTGTATTGAACAGTATTGTTGCTGTCTTGTTTCCCTTTATATTGTAAAGTGCTGAGCAAACTGTTGGTGCTAAATAAATCCTGTATAATAATAAAGCCAGAAGGTTGGAATGTTGAATGAAAATAGTTTTGAGGCATGGCTGTGATTACTTTTTTTTTCTACGCAATTAAAACATTGAATGAACATTTTCCAAGAGTGGTGATTCCATACCTTTTGCCAGGAGTTGTATGAATTTGCACCTGAGAATAAAGTATTCTGTACTGAATAGTGATGGTTATAACATAGGTGCATCCTGTATAGCAGGTTTTGGCTCTCCTAAATGTTACGACTGACATGCATAACTCATTAGAAATGTGGATTTTCTTATATGATAATTAGTATGTTGACACAGTGTAACATTTGTTTCATGTGATAACCATTGTTCCATCATTAATATTGTTTTCTGAGTGTAAAGTTCCTGATTGATGCATCACTAGTTATCAGTACAGGTAGGAGTGAAATGCTGGCTGGCTATTGGGATTTGGGATTGCCCACAGTCTCATGGTAAGGGTAAATGGCCAGACCGATTGTATGTACTTCCCTATAGACCTTTAAAGGCTAAGTTCATTTTTTCTTTTTCTAAATTTCAACTCCCCTATGTATGCGTCAGCAAAAAGTGACTAAGAAGTAATACAATTCAGGAATATGGCATAGCATATACTTAATTTTTGATTTGGCCTAATTTTTAATAACGTATATCCATCCCGTCCATTATTGGGCCAAATGCATAGTTATATTGGCCATAGTTAACAACAATCTGAAGGTGCATGGTTGATCATAGAAATGTAGATCTTCCTTTTCTCTGCAATTATTGTTGGCATGCTCAATGTAATTTTTTTTTCAGTTTTGGATAGCATGTGGAGGCTACCCTTTTAGGTCTTTATTTGCTGTTTGAGCACCGCTGGGGAAATCTACCCTGTACTCTATTTGACTGTGATAATGGTCACCAGAATGATGAAAATCTAAAGTTTGAGGAATGTCATTAGAGCAGCGGTGAGAGGATATTTTGCAGTCAGGATACCCGTTTAGTGACTGGTTATATCTCCTTAGTGTACTAGCACATGGATGTAATTTGGCATAAAATATGAAAAAAACATAAACACATCCTTTTCCCATGGCCAAGGAGCCACAGGTGGGGCATACAGCTAACCTTGGAAGTGAATGACTGCATGCCCCCATACTTTTGTATGCACTTACAACATGGTTTACCAAATGCAGCACATTCACATTCTGCAAAAATATGTTGTATGTAGTTAAACTCTATTGCATAAATGCATCGATATTGTCGGGGGCATATAGCCATTCATGTGGCCTCTGTATACCCCATCTGCTCCTTGGTTGTGGGTAAACAATATGCTTTTTACACTAGGCATATTGTATGCCTAATTACATCTGTGTGCATGAGGCGTTATTTTGGAGATTTGGAGAGACCTCCTTTAACTTCCTGCTGTGCCTCCCTAACAGGAAGTGAAAGGAATGATCCCCATTATGATCCTGAGGTTTGGCTTTAGTTGTAACCTTTCTTCGTTTTTGACCATTCAGACTGAGCATATGAGGAAATATGCAGGAGCAGAGGTTCAAGGAAAACTCCATGTTGGAATTGTCAATACGTCTAAAGCATTCTAGTAGGGAGCCTCAAGCGTAGCCCATCACAATCAGTAAAGGGCCTTAAACAATATTTACAGAATATAATACTATAGAAAGCTCTCAGACTCTTCATCCATGCAGCAGGACATAGTCGGGGACTACTGGCATGTTATTCAGAGACTGTGAATATGCTATAGGAATTGTTGGAGACTGAAGACATGTTTAAGGAGACGGTCCTAGCTTGGAGACACGTTACATGAGACAGTTATGCTGGCCATAGATGGTTCGAATCTCAGTCGATCATCCTGGGTAAACCAGCATGCCAGATTTTACATGCGATGATTGCTAGCGGCTGTTATAGCCACTAGCAATAATCACTGTGTTATCCCAGTGGGAACAGCTCCCTCCACCATGGCAAGGCCTAGGAGCTCACTAGTGAAATCCTTTAGGGAGTAAAATGATTTAACTCTCCAGAGAGATTTAAATACAAGATTTTACATATTGGAAGATGGTCATTGATTTTTGTCCATGTTTGATTTAAATTGAATGAATTTGATGAATTTTTCAGATTTTGGTTCTCTACCTCTGATTGTTGGAGCTCAAGATGTTTCAGAAACCGAATCATGCACAATGACTCGTCCCTTGTCTTCAGTGTATCGATGTTTTCCTTGTCCTACTTACGGAGTGGATGACATTTAATAACACAGTTGGAAGGCATATTA